>NC_056701.1:18851033-18930943 GCF_018831695.1 Puntigrus tetrazona | reverse complement strand
GAATAGCAGCTTTTTATCAGATATGAGGTTCATGGCTCCTCCCGTGCACGTGTCTGCACCCCTGAAACAACACGCAACCGAACAAACATGGCGGGGTGGGGTAATCAGAAACACCTGGACCTAACAACAAAGTAGTAAGGTAAGCAGAAAACTCGCACTGTTGTGTCTAGATGGTAGATCTCATTGTGTCTTATTATTTAAATGTGGGATAAGTGTAGGATGTGAGATATTCTTACTTGAAATCTCCTGACTGAAGCCCGAGACACACAGCACAATATAGCAGTCAATTTAGCAATACAAGATAATTGCATATCACACTGTGCAAGATGGATCTCGACTTTTAGGTACAACACACCTTCTTGGGCACAGCTACAATGATGACACTGTCAAAACACTGTCAGAAAATTATTGTAGGCTACCTTTGGTTTGCAAGACCGTGGCTGTGGCACTTTGAACCTCTCAGATGTATGACATAATGTCTGTATGACATTACACGATTAGGAACCACAATAACAGAAATCACCCAGATGGTTTCATAATGCCAGTCTTTCGCCTGGGACAACTGAAAATCTTGCTAGTTTATCTCTGGCTAGTATAAACACATCTGCCACTTGGAAGATGAAACAAAGGGCTGTTCTTTCTATCTATCTATCCATCCGTCAGTCCATTAGTCTTTCTGTTTACTATCGTTTCTGATGTTTTTTTTGTCTGTCTACATATTAAATTTATAAGCAACCATACTTTACCTCTTAGTTTAAACACAAGAATTGAACTGAAATGTAAAGTGCATTCTCAAGTCTAAAGCAGTATGATCGCAGATTTGATTGTGCTTCCAAAACTCATGCTTATGTCATCGCTTATCATCATCAACATTATCGATTCACTTGCGCAATTTCTAGTACAAATAATAATCTTTTTTGGAGAATTCCCATTAGTATTTAATCTCAGCTTCAACAAAAGCTCACCAAAGAACTGAAACACTATAAAGGAACCATAACATGAACAAGTTTTTCAGGAGCATTGTCTCTGAAGTGGTCGATTCAAGTCCACAATATTCTAAGATCAGAATGTTTTAAAACAAATACGTGCTGGGAAGGATTATCTTGGTCTTCTATTATATTTTTCAAAACAGGCCCTCAGAGATGAGGCGAAAAGGTGAGTAGCTTTGAAAGTATATCTCTCGCATTTGTGCAGTATATGGCTCTACAGGCTCCAATTTACACACACCCCAGCTGGTTTATTGTCGACCTTGTCTTTCAATACGGCTCTCTGCGGCTGAATTTATAGAGCATTATAAAATCATACAAACAGAAAGTGAGAGAGAGAGAAAGAAGCCACAGATGAGTGTCCTCACTGAGTTCACAGAAAACAAGGCCAATGCCCTCCTCCTTTAACAGAGCTGAATGAGAAGAGGGCATTTCATAACAGATGAAAGCCAAAATAAACATTGTGATCTCATTGGGCCATGAAAGACTGTCTGGGCCCAATAAGAGGCCATCGCTGAGACAAGGTTGGGTTCTTTCTATCCAGCCAACATGACAACATCACACCCAAACATGCCTGATGTCTAGCAACAGAAGCCAATGAGTTTGTCGGGTTAGTATGACCTCTGCTGGCCCCTGGTAGATGCAGTAACTACGTCATCTCCAGGGTTCTGCGACAGTCAAACAACTGCAATTGAGAAATGCTAATGGATAGCTATTTTAGACCTTGGTGACAGAAATAATCAAATGTCCACAGCAGGTTTGAATTGTAGTAGGGGTGATCCATAAACTTGAACAAGGCATTTGGTCCCAGGTTAGTCCATTAGAAAGTGAATTTTGTGGATAAATATCAGAACATGGTCATAATCATCAATCCGTAAAGTAAAGTCATTTTACCTGTGCACTTTGATGGTGGGCCAGAGTTCTTGAATTTAACTTGGTCAGTCTTGAACATTCCTTCTTGTTATTTTTTTCCTGAGTGGAAGAAATGTATTAATAATGGGAACAGAGAACAATGTATATTTAAATAAGTCACATTTAATGGTGTTAAGGTAAATATTTAACTCTAGACCCTAATGTATGAAGAAAAATATGAATGTAGCCCCATTTTACCCGGAGCTACACATATTTTAAGTAGTAGTGGAGTTGGCCTCAGAATGAGGCTTATCCTCTGTTACCATCAATTAATCACAGTGGCTTATTCTGCAAAAGAAAAACCAAAACACAGCTTTGTCCTTTGTCTCTTATTACTAGTTTTTATTATTATTATTATTATTATTATTATATATATATTATTATAAGGTCTCAACACAAAAAAATTACTCTGATGATATACGATGTGTATTTGAATGTGGGGAAAAACTGTGCTTCTGTGAATCCAGTAAATACACATCCCAACAAATCCAGCTGGGAGCAGCAATGCTGAAATTGCCACCAGTGGCCTTCTTAAATAATGGGGCTAAAACCCGAAATCCTGCACAGAGAGTGGGCCAGAGCAAGTGAAAGAAGAAGAGATGTGAAATATGTGCCTAATAAGAGGTGAAGGTGGCACGTTGCACACCAGCTGCCAGGGCACTGACGCGGCACAAATAACTGCAGGGAAAGTCAAATAAACGGATAGAGTCATCGCCCAGGAGCGCAGGAGAGCAGAGAGTGAGATGGGTGTGATGCTTCCAGACCAGAGCTGCAGTCTGGTGCACAGCAGCGTCGGCCTCTTAGGTTAGAGGTCACATTAATGCTCTCTGACAACACATTCCCTTCGGTATCAGCCTGTTTGTACAGTTAGTCACGCCAGGACTGTCAGAAGAACAGGTAGAACAGAGGGAGCCCTGCTGGAAAAGGCAGCATTATCACTGCTAGGATGAGCTCATTCATCTAAATGCAGTGACTTATAGGTTTACAGCATTCTACATTACTGTTTAGAAAATAAACAACGTGCTAATTAGCATTACATTTCTCTTCTGAACCAGTTCTTTTCAATGAATCAGTCAAATCTGTCAGGAATTGGGAACTGAACATGAAATTGGGACCTACTGACTCACAAAAAACACTCGCAATTGAAGATCTGGCAAACTATCCAGTGCATATTCGTGTTTGCACACTGATATGCATCAAACGTTACTTATTTTCCATGTTTTTAGTTTATTTAGAGAAATGTAGCCAATCACAGATACATCAGATTATTTCTTGAACATAATAGCCAATCAGAGGCATTATAGTTGGACAGAATTCACTCACTACTTAAAATACTGAGTTTTTGTTTTACAACAAAGAAAGTGCAGATGTGATTTTAATAAAATATCCACTGTGCAGTTTAGAGAGCTTCATTGCTTATAAAAGAACTGTGTGAGATTGTTATGAACTAAGATGAGTGACAGCTATTTAGTGAAACCACTCATTTCTTTTCCAGTAACAGACAATAAAAAGTTTGGGAATGGTATGTGATTAATGACTTGCTTGTGTACTGTCTTGATCACTGGATTTGGCAACTGAAAAAAAAAAAAGGAAAAATCAGCAGCAAGAGTCAAATGCAGTCCATAGTTTATTAATCATTGGCAAAACCGATAAATTATTCTTGACTGCGCTGCATTGACTTTTTGATACTTATATCCGTAAAAACGCGTTATTTAATACTGATTTTAATCGATTGGATTGGTTAAGAAAAACATGACAATATTCCAACAATAAAGCAGTATCTGGTCTTACGTTGCAAATGATGAACGAATAACTCTTTTTAATCCATTTTTTTTAAATCAAGGGCAATAGAGTCAAGAAAGGCAAAACATTATATTTTTTTAAACAAACACATTTTTACAGCATTTTATATCACCTGTTTAGATTTAACCCAAACTTGCTTGAATAAAGGAGTGGGCTGTAGATCTTTTTTTACTTTCTCTAAAGGGGAACTTTTATCTTACCTTAGCTACTGTATTTACGAAGTAGCTAGTAGGTTGGCTAGCTACATTTCATCACAATGCCAAAACATGGCACAGGATTATAAATGTTGCCTTACCTCATTTTACAAGTGATGTATCAGCATTCACCTTCCGGTCCCTTTAAGACAAGGTTGAGCCCATTCAGTGATTTAAAGGTGTAGTTTTACTCTGAGAGGACTGTGGCGCCTGCCATCCATCCCATGAGGCTCCAACGAGGCGAATTAGAGAAAAAGGCACAAGGCAGAAGAGACACTAGGGACATAGGGTCAGTTAAAAATTGCTCAGACGTGTAAGAGGCAGAGATGTTCACGAACAGACTGCATTGATTTAGGCTAGCATTCTGTCATAGCAGCACACAGGCTCAACCCACCTACAGGTGTTTGTCAGTGCGACTTCTCTTGCTAGCAAGTAATGGTCCTTTTTTTGTTTCTCTGCAGTAGCTGCACATACCGGCAAAACAAAAGCCTGCACACTCCAATGACATACTCCAATAGAGCCGGAGTTAGATGGATGACTTTTACAGTCCTACTCTGACAATCTGGTTTGGAAAATGAGGAGACGTGATGTATGAATATGAGCGAAGCGTTTTGTGAAAGCGTGGGCGTGCATGCATTTGTGTCTGCTCGTGCAGCGTCAGTGAGCAGCGCCGTCACAGACTCTTCGGCTGGCAGCGCGCCACCGTTGCGTGAGCTGCCATCGGTGCTCTGACTCAGCCCCGTCATGAGGAGGGAGAGAAAAAACAAACTTCAGGCCATCTGCAAGCCCGTCAGGAGTCCAGCAGGTCCCTGTGAAGCCATTTACCCGCTGCTGGAGCTCCAGCCTGGGCTGGCACACGCATCTAATGCTGCCCTCCATGCCCCTGCCATCTTGGTGGGTGGGGTCGGCTGTTGCTGTAGTCGCTTTCTCATAATTACACATTCAGTTCTGTGGAAGCGATCCCAGGCTTCGAGGTGACCTAAGCGGGTAGAATTAAGCTAGACCTATAGAGAGAAAAATATAGAGAGAGTTCTTTACAGACCTGCTTCTCAGTCAAACAGCATCAAATTATGCATTATAGTTCATAATTATATAATGAAAGCTGTAGCTGTTGTTCAGTTTCATTTCACATTTTATCAGTTTCAGATTGCTTAATAAATACTACAAGCACTATTTTTCATTGTTCTTTTTCCTTTTTTAAAGCCCAAGACGTTTTTTTTCTTTTATGGTTTCTTTAAAAACATGCTTTATTTAATTTGAATATTTATTTGTTTTTAAATATACTCATTATTAATAAAATGTACTAATTATTATAATAAATCAATTTTATAGATAGTACCATTTAAAGGTTTTGGCTTACTAAGATTTTAATATTTTTGAATCTCTTAAACTTACCATGGCTGCATATTTGCTAAAAAAATATATATATATAGTAATATTAAAAAGAAATTGAGTTAGAATTTTAAAATGTATTCATGTCACGATCCTTCAGAAATCATTGTAATAAACTGATTTGCTGCTTAAGAAACATGTATTATTATTATCAATATTAAAAAGAGTTGCGCTGCTAAATCGTTTATTGTATCATTGCAAAACAAAAATATTAATAGTAATACAGAATTGTAAACATGTTTCTGCTGTGGCATTAGAACATATTTCCTTGGTTTAACACCAACTACTAAATTTCACACAGTACAATTCAGCATTTATTTATACAAAACATAATGTGACACAAAAGCCCTGTAAGCCCATTGTTGTAAGCTGCGTTAAGCTAATCATCACATAACATACTATTAGTACTATCTGGTACTATTAAGAAATGAGATGGGGAAGAACAACCTTTACGATCTGTTAACAGACATCAGCATGTGGCTACAAGGCTAGAATTTGCTTTCAGTGGGTTTGTAGTGTCTATTTCCTGCTCAGGTGCAGCATTGCCATGGTTACCGTGGTGCGCTTCGAAGCAGACAGCAGGCAAAGATTACAGAAACGTGGGGAGGAGAATTTCTGGAGAAGACAAAAGTCAAGAGCCTGAGACAAATACAAGCAAATTAGATATATGGAACATGCTAAAATGTGACTATAAACAGATGTGACTTCAGTTACAGCACATGCACACTCACACACACTCACGCACACACTCACGCTGATGTATAGGCCTGAGTGTTGAGCTGTAAAGTCCAGCAGATGATCTACCGCGGCATCTGTGCTAACCTCCTCACTGGCCGGAGCTCCATCACTCAGCCCAGATGAGGAGTTATAGAAGATGGCTTCGCCTCCCTGCACGGCCCTGCGGTCTGAGCTGCAGATAAGATGAGAGGCCCTCCAGAGAGTCATACAATAACAGCAGAGAGGACAAGAGGAAAATTGTGAGTGCTGATCGCTGCCCTGGGCTCCTCCGCAGGCGACGTGGCCACTTTCATCTGATTCCAGGAGAAATGACAGCCATTTGGAGTCTCATCACCCTAGCAAGCAATCTCATTTTCCCCATACAAACACAGAAAGAAGGAGAAATCCGTAAAGAATGCAAAGATTTCAGCCGGTCGAGAGCGATCAATTTGCCTCAAGTAGCTCAGGGAAACCAGACTTAGAGCTTCGGGGTGAAATTATTCACATCCTGGCGCTATTTCAAAAGGACGTCTCTAAAAGGCGTCGGAGATGCAAAACACTTCATTATGATTCTGGGAGGGGATAAATGCGAAAATGCTCCGTCTATCAAGGTAATTCACAGGGAGTAAAAAGAGGAAACGGTTAACACAGCGATAAGTGATTATTTATTTTGAAAGGCACAGCAAAATATGTCCCTCGCCTCCTAAAGATACGAACCAGACGCACAGAGCAATCGTCGAAGTCCTCATCCGTTTGCAGCAGCTGTCAAGTGGCGAAAAGCAGCCAGTGATGATTTTAGCATGGGAAGGGAACTCGCTATACACCTGCCAGATAAGAACTAGCGCTTTCCAGCGAGAAGCCTAATCCACCATCATGGAGATTGACGTGAACACTGGTGTGGGGTTGAATTGATAGATGTGGAGGCTTCTCGCTGCGAAAGCCGTCCATGTTGAGCCTGATTGCACTGGATGAAAGTACAGAACCTGCAGAGCCGCACTTCATCACCTGAGCCAACGTGTCTCCAAAAGCACAACCGGCCTAGACACCTCTCTTGTGAGCTGACAGCCCATCTCAGAGAAGATCCCCACCCGTGTGATGCTGCAGGCCTTCAGACGCAGGATTAGAGAGAGAAACAGCAGATTGATGAGGCCACGTCATATTAAAATGTCATGCTAGCGTTGCGATTAAGCCAAATATACTATGTGAAAGTAAATTTTTTGAATGCTGAATTGCAGCTAGAGAGGGTTGGGTTAGCTTTGCCCCGGGCATGAAATACAGCCTTGAATGAAGGCACTATTGGCGTTCCAATCCCTTTCCATGCTTTAATTCAGTTTGATTAAAGCAGATGGATTTTATGAGCTCATCAGTAACTTAAATTCATTTGCAATGTAATTTAATCAGCTGTTGTTTTAAAAATCTGATTAAAACCAATTTAGGGAGAGCCCTTGGTTACATACCGGAATTGAGTAGCAAGGAGAAAGTGTAAAATCAGAACTGTTAAAAGCCTCGAAACATTAAGTGGTGGGAGATTAGCAAAATTATCAGAAATGTAGTAATTCAATATATTAATTAAAAAACACAGGTAATGATTAAGAATCATTTTTGCTGAAAATAATCAAAAAAGGCAAAATGTCAATGTTATGTGGCAATATGATTTGAAGACATGAAAAAGTGCCTGTATGTATTGCAAAAATACTCATTGTGTGGGAGTTTCTTCAACTTTGGGCACTTTTATTTCCCAGGGCATTTATTTAAAATGTTATAAACAATAGGCTTTCCTTTTTTGTTCTATGAAAGTCACAAACAAAACTGCCATTTATTTGTTTTTTTTTTGAGTATATATATATATATATATATATATATATGACAATATATATATATCATGGGGTCATGGAATCACACAACAAGGAGAGCTCAAAATAAAAGCGGGAATGTTTTATTTACACGTGCAGAAATAGGGACAATTTAACTTGGAGTCCCAGGGCTGTGGGTGCTCTCTTCCTCTCCAGTGCAGTGGGTCCGTGCTGTGTTCCTTTGTGGTGCTGATCGGTCACACGCTGCTGTCTATGGGGAGATAAGGAAGTGGCGTTAATGCTCATGCTCTTCCTGTAGCATACTTCACGCAGCTTATAAAAGCCCGCTCTGAATGAGCTGCAGGTGTGGCCGATCAGCCTGTGATAGGTGCGGCCAGGTGCTCCTCGTTGCTTTCCAAGGCAACGCTGATTGTCCTTCTGGATGCACGTTACTATATATATATATATATATATATATATATATATATATATATATATATATATATATATATATATATATATATATATATACAGCCTCAACCAATCAAAATCAAGGACCGGAACGGTCTGTTTTATAATGTTATGTATTATTGTACATTTAGGATGTAAATATTACATCAAAATTATCCTTACTATGGCTTTCCTAAATGTTAAAATGCAAATTCCAACAGTCATTTCCATCAAAGACTACCATGAAACGTCATTAAAATCCAACTTCAAAAACAGAAACTGTACTGCCAGAGCCCCGGCATCTTTAGATATTACAGTAGCATATACATTGAACTGACTCACAGCAGACATGCAGTGGGACATGGCGTCTCCTGCCTCTATTCAACACTTCCAAACCCAGTGAGACAAACAGTGAGAGCTCAAGAGCATCTCAATGAGATTTGAATTGAGCGAATGAGGAATGAAAAAGCCCCAGAAATTACTTTTCATTTTATCAGCGATTTTAAATGTATGAATTAGCTCTATTGAACAAGAGCTTTCACACAGGGAACTTTCTGAGGCGTGAGAGTTTTGCCAGATTACAAAATGGAGCTCATAAGGGACACAAATGGCTTCAGGCTATCGATATAATGAATTTAGGGACTTTAGCACCTCCTTTTGATGCACTTAAAATAGTCTTGATAGCATTGTATTTATATATAGTTTTATATATATATATATATATATATATATATATATATATATATATATATATATATATATATATATATATATATATATATATATATATATATGTGTGTGTGTGTGTGTGTGTGTGTGTGTGTGTGTTTTAGGTTTCTTGTTTTTATGGGATGCAGTATCTTACCATACTGGAAATTCTACTCATCTCTCTGCCTTAGTAACATTCACACCTGTGGGTACATAATTATACATTCAAGTCAGACCAGATTAGAGGCCGTTGGGGTTGAAGTATCTATGTGAATTCAATGCCCAGCCTCACATTAAAAATGACACACACACACACACTCTCTTCCTGGCCTTGCAGAGTAAACAGGGGGAGGTCAGTGAGGGATCGGATTGCCTCAGGCTGCAGTCAAACTCTCATGTTGACAACTTGGTATCATCTAACTGAGTTTGACTTCTGTCTTTCGCGTGGCATATCACTAATGGATATGGGGCGTAAAATTACCGCCTCCCATCTGGGACCCTGGCAAGAAACAACAAAAGCCAGTGTCCCAACGTCCTCCACCAAACCGGCTACCGGAGACACGTAGAAGCTAATTAGCAGATCAACCCACAGCTCATCTATCATGTATTAGGGGAGAGAAGGTGAAAGAATGTTGAAAAGTAGGACGAAAATCCTGTGTTTGCAGTTTTTCGCCCCAGTTCGTGCAGAGGCTCACAGGGAGGGAATTGTTGATCCTTTGTTATCAATGTTGATGCTTTGTTATCAAAGTTACAACCAACAGAAACTGGAGGTACACAACATTTTGGTACCATACATGTTAATACTATTTTTCTTTAAATTATCAGTATTAGGTAGTAGTATCAAATATATTAACGGATATTAGATATGCAATCATTCACACTGTAATGAAAAAATGCAGGTAAGAAACCAGCAGCTGTGTTTGTCAGAATCTTACTGTAAAAAATACAGAATCAAAATTTTAGGTTTTCAATATAAATTTCTATGTAAATACTATAATTTCATTAACTGATATAATACACCAACCTATTGAGGTACTGAAATCCCCTTTGTAATAGACTGATAACAATAAAATTGATATGTAAAATTAAAGAGAAACTAAGTTATTTTAACAACAAAAACATCAAATTTGAAATGTCAGACAGAGAAGTCCATTTTTTTACTTATCGTTCACAGTTGTTTTTCCATTTTTGCCTAGTTTCACATATTTTTACATTTAGATGTTCTTTTCTGGCATGACATGTTCACTCAAAGTTATCTTATTTAAATATAAATATATTAAATGTCTAATATTCAGTATTAAATGAAAAAAAAATTGAATAAAATTGCAATTTTATTCCATAATAATTTTCACCATATAATTTTAAATGAGATGGAATTTAGATTTAGCCTGAAGTGGAATTTCACTATATCGAAATTCATATTCTTAATTTTATTCTGAACGATTCATACAATTATATGTTAACTTTTTTTCTACTTTGACTTTTTTTTTTTCGATAATCCATATCATTTTGGATATACGTCACATGTCATATACATACCTATATTAGTTGTTATTTAATTTACATTTACACTTTAAAAGGACACTTCCCCCAAAAATGAAAACTCATGGTAACAGTTGATGGCAGCCATTCTAAATATCGTATGGAGGAAAAATATTATGAAAGTCAAATGTTAGCATCCAGCGCTACCACCAACTTTCTTCCCTTGAGCTGATGCAAATTTAAATTTTTGAGTACACTGTCCCTTTAATATTAGCGTATCCCTAATGGCAGTGTACTTCCACACTTCACCTCCTCATTTCAAAAGCCCAACACAGGCCACTGTTGTACAGAGTGAGGGAGCAGGGATTTATCTTCTTCATCCTGAAGTGACCTTTACTGCTCTGGAGGGGGATCTATTGATTGGCAGCGGCAAAACATTTGGCTGGTCCTCTGTAGTCTTTTTCCATGGAGGCCAAAGTGCTAGAACAACAGCAGTGGTGGCTGATATTCATGGAGTCTGTTTTAATTGACATCTTACAAACGCAACCTGACAGCTTTCTCACATGAGAGCAGAAGACAGCGGGTGTCCTCTCATCAGTCGCTTCCTCCTGGCCTCGTCTGGCTGGTTTGATGCTGACTGAACGTGTGTGTGGGTGTGTATGTGTGTGCGCACCTACCCCAACGTGCTCTTTTCGAAAATCTTAGCGCTGTTTTGATCTCGGTATGAGGGAAACGTAAGCATAGATGTCACGGAGCTGTTCTCCTAACACTAGATGTGATGGCAGGATAAAACAAGCGATTCGCTTCCATCTAAATCTGAGCTGAACTGTGTCTTAATCAGCTATGACAATTTTTAAATAGCTTGGTTGAGCTGGTGGCATCGCCCACAGTGAAAATTCACTGGTCCATAATCTGCAGTATATAAACCAGCATAAAATGATAACTGACCGTATTTACTTTTCTTAAAGATGCTGTATGTTTTGACTCTACTAAAGCATGAAAATACCATAATAAGTTTGCAGATATTTAATAAACATGCTAAGTTAACATTACTTGTTTATCCGGAAAAAAAGCAATACTACAGTCAGTTATTCTCCTTCAAAAAATATCTTTGTTTTGTTCTGTCAAATTCGCCCACTGTCAGTTTACCCAATTGGATTTTGGCACCCTGGGTTGCCAGTTGGCTGAAAACACAGCATATTTCATTTCGTTCATGTTCATGTGCGCTCGTTCCTGTTGGTGTTTTCAATCTGGCAACCTGTCAAGCCTGAGCAGGAGGGGCATGGTGAAAAGAATATTTTGAAATATAAAATATCATCTCTCCAATATTTCGAATTTGGACCACAATATCTAGTTCAAACATTAGGTGTCAATCCAACAAACACCACCTTTAATACTTGTTCCTAATCTCATTGTGTTAGTTTTCTTAAAGGAAAAAAATCCCATCATCCTTTGATCAAATACTTGCTCTTCCTCTGAAATGACTTTCCTCTTCTGCTGATATCACAACTGATAATGTTAACAAATAGCCACTTTACATGGTCTAATCAATAATTCTCAATGGAAAAAATAACAATTTATAATGTAGGATTTCATGGATAAAGAAAAGCAATTATATTCCATATAATAATGCATTTTAAAGTGTTAGTTCACCAAAAATGTAAATTCTGTCATTATTTATTCAACTGCATGCCGTTCCAAACCTGTAAGACCATTGTTCTTATTCGGAGCACAAATTAAGATATTTTTGATGAAATCTGAACGCTTTCTGACCTTTCATAAACAGCAGTACAACTGCTAAGGACATTGTTAAAATAGAAACTATGAGAACACTTTTTGCGTGCAAAGAAACCAAAAATAACAACATTTGTTTAATACTTACTTCTCTACTGCAACTACCTGAAATAGAATGCGCTTTTTATGATTTATTTCACTTAACATTTGTTTTACGTAATGAAAAAGGTTGTGCTTTTAGTTTTAGTTAACAATAACAACCCTGCTTCGAGCATGTTCTGATTGTCTTTAACTGTGTCACATTGCACAGCAGTTTCTCGTTCACTGTCTACAGACAAATTGCTTGTTGCTTGCACAGTGTTAGGCCAGCGCGTGCGTGTTCATTATCAACAGTGTCAGGCGCATTGGGGTGCATCTGTCTGCTGTTATCTCAGTACTGCTGGGGCAGCAGAGCTTGGTAAACCCTTCTGTTCTGGGAACAGGCGCTGCAGACGCTCACGCTCTGATCTCTGAACATCTGATGCTGGCAGGAGGACCATGGCCACCACATATCACAACTCCCTCCCCCATAATGCCCTTATCAACTGGCATGACGGCCCATGGGCAAGAGGCTGGAGCCAATGTCAGTTTAATTAGTGGGCCACTGGAGCCCTCGAGGAACAGGAATGTGAGGGAGTATCACGTAGAGCCAAACACGAGAGTGCAGGTGAAACAAAAAACCTAGTCTTTACCATTTTACATCCTATTTTAATTCTTCACTATTACATGTCGTCTCTCTTTCTCCAAGCCTCTCTCTCCGCCATTATATGTTTTTAAGTAGAACATGATACTGAATCAATATCCTTTGTTGGTCCTGGAATAATCATAGACCTAGTCCTACCCATAAGAACTACACTTGGTTTTAGTTAGGAGAGTAAAACCTTTCATGATATATATATATATATATATATATATATAAAAAAAGCTTTTGAAGTTTCTCTTTCATAATCTCGAAAAAGTGTATTATATTTTTAGTAAGCAATAATTTAAACATTACTACAATACTAAATTCTGAAGGATCGTAGTGACAGATAAAGAGTAATAGAGTAATAACAGATACATTTAACAGAAAATATATTTAAACTGGAAACAGATATTTTAAATTGCACTAATATTTTGCAATATTATTGTTTTTACTGTGTTTTTGATCAAGTCAATGCAGTATATCTCTGGCAAGTCCAAATTTTTTTAGCAATAAAAAGAGGGAAATAATGTTCAATCAATGTTTTTTGAAGTGAATGAACATATAAGAAATTAGCATGATTTTAACGGTAAAAAAATGAAAATGCTATGGTAAAAATCTGTTAAATTGTTAATGGTAAAAATTCCTGTAAAAAAGCGTTACAGGAAAACCCGTAATATGACATTCCCAGAATTCCCTGCGTTGCATTTTACATTTTGTCTGAATGTTTTTTTTTTTATCAGTTAAGTTCATTAGGGTTGTATGTTACATATCATTTTGTTAAATGAATGTTTATGGCATATTTCAGTTTAATGAGTCTCACCATGATGATGTTTAGTGTTTGTCTGAATGACAATATATGTATATATGTTCATATTTAAAAGCTGCTTGTGATGGGCTTTGGTTAATCATGTGACTTTATCATCACCGCCTGTATTTTCAGTACAGTACAAAACAGATTTCAGTACTTTAATAGGTTGTTATATTAACATTTTACAAGTTAATAAAATTACGGTATTTTACTATAAATTTAACTTAAAACCATAAAACCTAAAATGCTGTTACCATATTTTTTACAGTCAAATTTTTTACCACAGCTGTCAAATTTGCTGCACTGACGAACAGAAAGCTGATTGGTTTTATAAATGGACTTCTGTGTGAGCTGTATGTACATTGCTACACAACAATGGTAAATGGACCATTTTTGTTAAAAAAACAACCCAAAATTGTAATTTTGTCCTCATTCATAGAATACTATAGAAGTCCATGGCTTGACTGTTTGGTTACGCACACTCTTTAAAATATCTTCTTTTGTAATCAACAGAAGAAAAAAAAAACCTTTTGGACCAACATGAGAGTGAGTAAATGATGAAAGCCCAAACCGCCCCCAAAAATCAGATAAACTGTGGTTGATAAGAATGTAGTATACGTCTGATCTGAGCTTAACCCTAGTCATAACTCCAATCTTATCGTGAAAATCTGATTGGTTGATACAATATTGTTCCAGGACCAACAATGATGTCCTACTCAGGTAAATCATGTTAAGTGCTCTCTCATTCTCAGTTTCTCTCCACTTGTTCACTCAAACATCTCCCACAAACTGAATTTATGTCCAGTCTCCATGCTTATTTACCTCTCCTGATCTTCCTGTCTTCTGCAATCTGACACCTAAAGTAGCAAAAACGTATGAGTAAATATTGCTTGCTTTACAGTTATGTCACTATGAGAGCTTTTGGGAGTATATGCACGTGCACCCAAATGTCAGGATATCTGATCGATGCTTTTCCACACATTTCTTTGTGTATGAGCGAACGGATATCTCGGCGTGAATGAATGGGTAAAATAACTCAGCCTCACTCGGGATTCTGCTCCAGGTATCAATCACACACCACTGTGCTGATCCCAAGACACAACAGTGAGGCCTCCATCATCATCTATCAGTTCCTGAAGAAGAGTGAGTGCAGGGGAAAAGCAGCTGTGAGGTTGATGGTTCTCAGGCATCACGCAAAATGAGTAAAGATTTTGCTCACCTCGTGTTTCTTCCCCCTCCGTTCACATGTTAAATGTGAACGCGCAAGGATGTTGAATAAAAGATGATCCTCTTTCCTACGGCCAAGGATACCTGCATCCTTCAGAAGTGAAAACCCTTCCAGATGAAACAAAAGGAGGAAGATCTCGAGCAGCATGGATCAAGAAGGGCCCTTGAGAACAAATAGATGCATGAACTCTCGAAAAGAAAAAAATATTGCTACTGCCCAGTAAAATATCTAAACATACACTTAAACTAAACAATTCTACTTTATAAGACACTATTTTAAACCATTAAAATAATACATTTAAGAAAATAAATAAATGAATAAATAAAAAAAAAAATTGAAGTCAACTTTATTCGTAAAAGCACTTAAAGCTAACTACTACTGTTTATGTTTACGTCTCTTATGCTCACCAAGGCTGCATTTATTTGAATAAAGATACAGTATAACACAGTAGGCTAAAATTGTGAAATATTATGATTATTTTTCTTATGATTTGCATTTATTTATTTGTTCAACAAGTCCCAAACAATTTGTTCACCAATTACTTTTTTATCCCAAACCCCCCCGGTGATCGGTCGATTTCATTTAAAGTGTTTGTAAGTGAATGAATTTGCATTTTCATTTAGAAAAGTCCAACAAATGGGCGGGCAATATGCTAATGTTTTATTCTGACATCAGCACGAAACTCTTGGGGCTCATTTTAAAAAACGACTCAATTCAGTGATTCAGACTCGACTCTTTCTTTGCAGAATGTTTTTCGCTCGCTTAGAGCTGCCTCAAAAAAAAATCCATAATAGGGGCATTTTAAAATAACATCCTAGTGGTTGGAAGGCCACCTTTTTTCACTTTGAACAGCATGCGCAGATAAATCATGCAAAGGCAATCTGTATTAATACAGCAAGTAAAGATAAACGATTTCATGCTGATAAATTATTAAACGAATGTCTAAAGAAGCTCTGCATCCTGTAAAGCATGCACAACAGACCACTGTTCAGCCCTCTGGATAATACAAAATGCAGATCTTTTAAGTTTCAGCCTTCCTCTGGTTCAGTAAAAGCAGTGATGAAACGAAGGGCATCATTATGAATTCTCCATTGACTAACAGCTGCTGAGAGGCTCCTTCACATACAATAAATCAAGCCCTTAATGTCAGTCTTCACAGAGCCCCGCACTAGAGCTATTCTCCCCTGAAATGATCACTCACATGTTAATGTGAATATGTATAGCTCAATGATGCTACTGTCATTCATGACCTTCATGCAGCGCAGCAAACAGCTCCCGTTTCCTCCCTGGTTCCCTCCTCGGTTTTCTCCCCACCTCACTGCATGTTTACATCTATTCATCTCTGAACACACAAGAATAAGGTGAAACTTTTCCATGAGTCTTTGCACAAAACTTCTTGAGAACGGTATATAAAGACAGCCAGGGTCAACGTTAATTACAGAGGGTGCAAGTTTTATGCGGCTAGTATTAATAAGTGCTTGCTCGCTCATATCCAGTCTAACCTCAAGCAACACATTTTTAATTGATGCAGTGGGACCGTGTCGACACGGCACTCACGCTGCCTGAGAGAGTGTGAAATAAAAGACTCTTTCTTTGGGAGAAATCGACATCTCAGCACATCAACAGCCTCACTGTGGCTACATAAGCACCGCTGGACAGTCAGACAAAACATAAAACTATGTCACTATGTTTACCCTCATGTCGTTACAAATGATTCACTTCTGAAAACATTGTGGAAAATGCTTACATTTTTTTGTATCATTATATATTACATAGTATACACATAATATTGTAGTTATTAGTGTTTTAAATACTTATCTTTAAATTTAGTTTTCACTGTATTTTTGTTTAAAGATTTTGTAATTTTGTTGTTTTTATATTTTTTTTAAATAATGTTTTTATTTTTTTTCCATTTTATTTATTTTAGTACATAAAGCTGATTTATGTTAATTTCGTTTAACATTTTTAATTTTTTTTCAAAACTGTTTTTAGTTTTAGTTTTAAATTAAAAGTTATTAGTGTATTATACAAATGATTAAATTTGTATATTTTATGTTTTTTTGTATGTTTTTGAAAAAGGTCTGTTAAACTCAGAAAGGCTGCCTTTAATATTATACAAATCTCAAACATTTTATTATATAATCATTTTAAATATTATAATATAAAATTGTATTCCTTGGTCTAATGTCAAGTAGCCATTACTCCAGTCTTCAGTGTCACATGATCCTTCAGAAATCATTCTAATATACTGATTTGCTGCTCAAGAAACATTTCTTATCATTATCAATGTTTAAAACAGTTGTGCTGCCCTATATTTTTGTGGAAACAGTATTTCCTTTTTATTCTTTGAAAGTAGAAAATTAGAAAGAGCAGCATTTTTCAAAGCATCTCACGTTCCACAGAAGATAGTTAGTCATATATCTTTGAACAAAAGAGCGAGTAAACAATATCAGATTTACATTTTTTGGGTGAACTATTTCTTACCACCCTGTACGTCATTTCACCCAAGATTGTTTAATAGATGACAAAACCGTTGTAAACAACAAAACATGTCAAAAAGATCAGAGCTTGTGTTGGGGAGCAAGCACATCTCAAACGGCTTGTTCTATTTTCGCGGCGTTGCGATCTGACTGCATCTTGTGCGAGAGCTGCTATCTTTTCCAGGCATGCGTCAGTTACAGCGACAGGAGGGTCAGCGGGGACAACAAGGATCCAAGAACTCATTTGTTTCCAGAGTGCCGGGTTCTCCATTTCAGGCCTTTGGGGAATGTCGGAGGCACCTTGAAGCATCGGTGGAACAGATGTCCCTGCACGCAAGCAGCTGAGGACACAAAAACATAACGCCGCTGACGTGTGGCAGAATGTACTCCTGAAAGGGGTCTGCCATCGGGACATGAGTCAAACACGCCCCTCCCTGCCAGACCACCCATTAAACTTTCATTTAAGAAATCGGAACAGCTGTTCTGGCTGCATCCTTTGAATTTCTTGATATTTGCAATGGCATTACAGAGCTGCTTTTACATAAATGTCTTTGACAGACCTAATAGCAGCTTGCTTTCCAGCTCTGACATCACGGTGGGTTACAGAGTGAGCACGGCACGCAGCAAACTCTCCAGCATGACGGATGATAAATCCATCCACTTGTCCAACCGAAAGCACTCCTGCTACCCCAAGAGGAGCACATCCATTAAGATATCAGAGCCAAACTAGCCCATAAACATTCATCCATCATAAACGAGAGAGCCCATGCGCCAGACGTGTCTGAGAGCGGTTTGGGAGCTGGAGTGCCCCGTTACTGACTCAATCACTGCCAGGGAACCCGGCTGTCATCAGCGACCTCTGGGTGTCTGACTGGATGACCCTTACGGTAATAGACAAATCGCTCGCCGCACAGAGGACCGCGAGACAATCCGACCTGGAACTACTGCAAACAGAGGAAAATACTCCATTAGCATGCTTTCAAAAATACTGCTTAGTTTGATTAATTAAAATTAGGTAAAGCAACATAAATCTTTATTTTTTCCCTTGCAATAAATTTGCAGCAATACAATGCAAGTGCTTCATGTGTTTGCATTGGCACTGCAGTAGTTAGTAGTTAGTAGGTAATTTCATTACATTTACTGTACATACTGATTCCGGCCATTGTTGATTCAACAGTACAGTAAATAATAGCTTAAATAACAATGCAAATGCAGATGCGGTCTGTTTTCTTTACACTGTTTCCACTTCTTTTTTGTTAACTAATTTGTTTTAATCTTGTTTTTTCTTGATTCTGTCTCATTGCTGCATATTTTAAACATTTAATTTTTTCCTCACAGGATGGCAGTTCTAAGAGAATCAGTTGTGGCTAATAAAAACTCTGGAAACTTTTCAACATCAGGACCAGACATTATATCAGGATTTAAGACTGAATTGATTGTTTTAAACAACACTTATTGGTTATTGGGAGTCTTACCTATAAGGTCAGAGAAGTAGTTTAATTTTGTGATTTGAACTGCCTTCTGATATTTATTCATACCATCCTTCAATATGTTATAGGACATTTGTAATGGGACTTTCTTCTATTTTCTCTCTGCTTTTCTCCATATCTGTTGGAAACAGCGAATATCTTTATTTAATCACAGTTGTGCTTTGGCTTTTCGTCTTAAAATTGTCAGAGGACAACATGAAACCATAATGCTATTACAGTTTGAACCTTAATGTGCCAGTAATGTTTCAATAAGGTTTTATTTGTAAATTACATTAGTTACATTGTTTGCATCTATTTACGCTTTGATTTGAACACTAACAACGCATCTGTGTGTCGGCAGATGCTCTCCAAAATAGTGCTATGGTGATGTCACAATGGCGAGTTGTTGATTATTTTAGTTGTTTTTTAAGACAAAAAGTATTCTTGTTGCTTTATAACATTCTGGTTGAACTACTGATGTCAGATGAAGTATTCAGACCATGTCTTTCATACTTTTCTGCACCTTGACAGTGTTATTGACTTAGCAGTCAAAGACGAGCAAAGCTTTTACGTGTTTGCAACGACATAAGGCTATGTGATTAAAGACAAAATTTTCATTTTGGGGTGGAGAAACCCTTTAATAAACATACCCTGCTATTGTACTTTTGGTATATTAACCTACTATACTAAATACTGTATTATGTCAATTAATAATGTTTTCAACCCAAAAGTAAATATGCACATAATGCAGTTATTGTAATGTATATTTAAGTCGTTATACATAAATTGATAAGTAAAAATCAAATTTAGTCTTGGCTTCCTCAGTCTCATTTGCAAAAGAAATTGTTGCAAATAGTACCCTATTAATGCGTGCCTTTTGCATGACGTAAATGGATATTTCCCTTTTTTTCTTGTTTTTTTATACACTAAATACACTAACTGCAGAGGAATATGGACATGACTAAAATAAAGTCAGATACCGATGTTATTGCCATGCTTGATTACCCCAGACTCGGTACGCTCCGTTGCAGCAGCTCAGTGTTTTACATTTATGTCAGGAAAAGGATCATACATCCAAAAAAAAAACACAAAATAAAGACATACAAAATGAGCTACTGAATCTGATGAGTAGTCAACTGACCAAAGAAATTGTTTCAAAAACCCACGCCACAAAGTACTTTTCAGTCATCATTGATTCATTGCACACCAGACATTAGTCACCAGGAACAGATGTCTATCATTATACTCATTGTGGAATTTCAACCAGAGCCAGAAATAAAATACAATAATAAAATATGCCCAAATCAGGGAAGCACTTGTAAAAGTACACGACAGAGTTTGTGTGACCTGGTTTGTCTAACCTTGCCCAAGCTCTTGCTGGAGAATTGGTGTCTTATTGCTTTTTGATTTGTTCTGTTGTGTGGTGTGACCTTCTGACACTTGTCAACCAGGTCAATAAGCTATCCAGTCATCCCGTATGCTGGATGTTGCATCAAACCTGATTACTTCCATCAAAACAGCACTCAAAGAATAGGGCCTCTGGCTTTCCAGCAACACGAGGAACTGTAAACGATTTCTGTGAAGAACACTGAAGCAGTTCTCAAACACAAGAGAGCAGGTAATGGAAAATATAACAGACACTTTTGGTATCCTTTTGAATTTCTAATGATGTTGTAACCATGTCAAGAAATACAGTGAGGAAACGCAGTGAAGACTTTGCAAAAGCACTCAAAATTTTGGAAATGGCAGAAGAGATACTGGTGATACCTCAACCTTCCACCTTTACCATCAGAAAGAACAGCCATGGAGCAACTGCAGCAGATCTGTCCAAACCTCTGGATTGTGCTCAGAATTGCAGTTACCTTGCCAAAAACTGTAGCAGTTGCAGAGAGAGGCTTCTCATAACTGAAGCTTGTTCTATGTTTCACAGTGAATAAGGAATGACTCAGTGGACTTGCTTTAATTAGCATTAAGAGAGAACTTGCCCAGCAAATTTCTTATGAAGCAGTTATTGGTGAAAAAAAAAAGAAAAGGTAAAGGAATAAGAAGAAGAAGAGCTGGTCCAGATGGCCTTTCGTGTATTTTCAGTGTTTACCTTAGTTAAAGCTTAATTAATATACACATTCAAGTAAATATATATAATTAATGATAACAGGTTTCATATAAAAAGAAAGATTAGAAATGGTATTTGTGCTTATATTTTTTATTTATTCTGAAACAGGGAGGGAAGGGCCTCCAAATGTCTAGAACTGGTCCTGACTATTTCAGGCAAACTTTGAATAATATTGGTATTTGAACCATTTAAATATACTTAAAGGTCATACAGTCATCATTATTATTAAGCCAGTTTTTGGCTTAATAATAAATATGCACAGTGCACAATAGTGCTCCAAAGTTGAATTTATATTTATATCAGTAAGTGGAGCAATATGCGAGTAAAAATGTTAATAGATTTTGTACATTTGTACATTGTGCTTTTGTACATTTGTCACATGACAGACACAATGAACAAAATGTTCATGAACAAAGAGACCCACTTGTAATGTTGAGAGTAACATTCTTTCTTTCTACACTTCCCGATAACATTATACTATGGAAGCACAGTAGTGCACAACACAACAAAATATCCACAACACGACAGAAACTATGAAATTAGAGGAATTCTTCTGGTTGTCCAAATAAACATCCGGCATGCATGCTAGTGTGGGAATTTGCTATCTAATAGTTTACTGCAAGTGTTTTTCAGTTTGAATTCAACCTCAATTTACATAAGTTCAGTTCTGTTTCCGCTACACAAGGTCTGAATAAAAGGTTGAATAAAACTAAATTAAGTTCAAATCAAAAAATGATTCACTGAGTGCCTACGACGCAGACACTAATACCTGCCAGCATCACTGAGAAAAACTTCTGCGCTTGGAACAAAATACTTGAGCTTCAGCGTGAAGTGTAGGTGGCGATGCTAATTTTGCATGTAGCTGTTTAAAAGATAAAAAGCGCCACTAAATTTAGCAAAAGCATCCACAATCAAGCCAACCAACAATCAAAGCGCAGAAACACACTCCTCCTCTGCCTATGCTAGGCTTACATGGTCTAATTAACATGAAGCTATTTGCAACCACGCGGTAAAGACGAGCCTCCATAACCGCAATCGGAATTAGACATTATTCATGGAAATCACTAGCACCTTAATTATGACCGCACGAGCTGTGTCATTTCTGAGACGATGATTGAAGGCTGTTGCCTCGATTACACTGACAGACTGACGGCTGAAATCCCAGCCAGCCAGTCCACTTAAAAAGCAGAGGAGTGTGTTTTGCATGTATATGAGTATATTTGCGAGTCTAAGAGTAAAAGCTGAGTTTATAATCTTTCCATCGACTCTGTATCAATCAGACTCACCAGCATTCGAAGTGAGCGGCAAAGCTTGAGGCTCTCGTATCATTTCGCTCTGTGCCAGCGATGAAAAGGGCCGCAAGATTCAGCAATCACCTGAGCCCCAGAGACCTGTCAGCATCCGTCAACCCCTCGACCGGCTGTGCTGCTGCAAAAACAAAGGCCTGTGTGGGAGGCCGTCGCTCTCCAAAGAGTTTGCAATCAGGAAAAACACAGCTCTTTCAAAGCCCGCAGCATTGGCTGTAGAAGACCGTTGATGCCATTATGGTAATTGCATGCTAGGATAATTTTTGGGTCATGTTATTTCTGTTGTTGGTGGGAACCCGCTGGCCCCACGTACTGAAGACACATGGCACTGACATGGGAGTGGATTAATGGCACGGCATCAAAAAGCGATTGCCAGGCTGAAAAATAGAGTGGCCTGATAATAATGAGAAAACACGATTTTCAACAGCAGGCTTGAATCTTTAGTAAGTGCCACGAACAGCTGTGGCTGTGCTATGGTGCAGTGATGGTACCAAAGAGCAAGACCATGGTACTTTGATACACATTTACTTTTAGTCACTTTTCGTTTAGCAGATGCTTTTATCCAAAGCGAGTGAGATCCAAAGCGACATCAAAGCTTCATGTGCGTGTCTGAAATCAGTCTAATCTGATGATTTGGTGCTCAGGAAAGATTCCTTATTACTAATTATGGTTTACATGTTTGGGGTCGATAATAAAAAGATTTCATTTGGAAAAAAGTTGAATAGTGGTTTGAAAATAATGTTTAAATGATGACCATATTGTACTGCATGGTACATCTAGCACACGGGAGAGCAAGATACTTCAAATGCACGTCTAAAAATACATGATCATTTTAAGCAAATGCACTGTACAAGCATGATAAAGCCCTCCAGTTTAATAGAACATGGTTCGAAATGCCTTCTGCCTGCATGTTTTATTCCTCAAACCTAATTTTCTTTTGAAGAATTTCTCAGAAGCAAGAAAGATGGAACATCTAAGTGATATTGCAAAGGCATACAAGGACATGCATGTCTGGGAAGGACATTTGGCCCAGCAATTAAGATGCCATACTGCAGTAAAATAAAATAAATCAAAAGTAACTCAAAAAGTGTTTGTTGCAGACTACGCAGTGTTCCAGTTTCCATGACAGCTGGCGAAATGTTCTCAGCTTACAGGCTAAATGTAAGAGGATGAGGGGAGGGAGAAGGAAACGTGAAAATCGCAGTCCAATCTCGAAAAACAAATTAGCTTTAAAATGTATGAGGTGATTGAGTGGAGATGGCGAGAATAGATGCACGCATTCTCTACATTTGCCCCTCTTCAATTTGCCAATTTCATCTCAGAGATCAATTATAGTTTCCAAAAGTCACTGAAAGAAAAAAAAAAAAACAAGAATAAAAGCCTACACACTATAGTCTTTGAAGCACCCTCTCCATGTTCCTCCAGATTCAGCCGTCTGTGTTCTTCTTCCCAGGCATACCTCGCTGCAAGAGAAATGATGTCTGCAAAAATAAAACAGTTTATCACCAGCACAGGATGAAAGGACGGCTACATGCCTGTTACCGTTCAGAGAAAAAGCAAAACAGAAAAGTAATCATTGGATGTGACAAAGAGGCCTGTGTTGCAGTCAAGGACATGATAGATGAAATGTGAAAAAGTTTTGTTAAAAAATAAAGTGACACCCATAGTGCTATCAAGAAAGCAGCGTGGAGAGGATGGAATTAATTAATAATTTTCCACTCAGATACACTTTGTAAATACTTTTGTTAATTAACTGAACTAGGATGTCAACCACGGCAGCTAAATTTAAATATGATCTAATCCACCAATATTCAGACACGGTTCATAATAGCGAGGGCGCAGGGATGATCCGAAACACAGGCGGACGTATTATAACTTTATCTGCTTGGCTTGTGAATATTAATTACGTGACAATATTTGGCCATCTGATTTGTTAAGAGGCAAGTAAGTAGGCGCTCGCTTTATTACAGGATTAGTATGCTTCGTAGATGTCATATGCTTGTTGCAGTCAGCTTTGCAGATGCTTTTGCTGGTTGTTGTCCATTTTTGTACCACGGAAAAATGAAGCTGTTTATAATTATTACTCCCCAGAAAATGGGGAGGACGATATTTCTGATGTGCTGGGCAGCTATAATGATTGCTGCGTCTCTACATAAGAGCGAGTAATCAGAATCACAATTTAGCCCTGATTCAAACAAAACGCATCTAAAGACCTGGAACGGTTGCTGATGACACTTTGAGCGCTTAATACTTTTGCAGTATCAATATCAAACTCTATATACGGTTTGGCTCAAAAGGTTCATATAGAACAAACTTAGATTACAGTTAAAGGTTTTTCATATTTTTATTTTTGAAATAAGTATCATGAAGTCTGTATTTATTTGATCAAATATAAAGTAATGCTGTGAACATTTTCATGTGTAATTTATTCTTGTGATGTAAAGCTGCAGCCATTACCTCAGTCCATTTCATTCCTTGAGAAATCAGTGTAATATGCTGATTTTGTGATTAATAAAAAATGATCAGTTTTGAAAAATTTTGTGATGCTGAATTTATTTTTCCCCCAAAAATGTTGCATTGTTTTAGGACCGCTTATAAGTTCTAAAGAACAGCATTTATGAAATTTAACAGCAACTTCTGTTTAGGCCATATTGTTAAATGACTGAATTGTAAAAAGCAAAGACAAACAAAAAAAGTTAAAGTTTTAAAGTTAAAAGCAGGAAGTACGTTTATAAGTTCATAGAAAATGTGGCGAAAACATTTCAACATCTTCCACACCCCCAACTCTAAATTCATATTTCACACCCCCAATCTTTAATGCTCACGGCTTTGTTCTCGATGATCTGTCCGCTTTGGTTTTCTAGCCTTCTTTAATCACATCCCAACCATGAAGAGTCTTTAAAAGAAAGTTCAAGTAAATCCACGAAGAGAAGACCTCACTTCTTGAAATAACACAGCCCGCCATCGAAGACCAATTCGGCACACAAGGGAAGTCTTTTCCCTTTTAAAGATTTTATAGATTTGCTGTGGGCGAATCATAAGTTTCCATGGCCTCTGAAATACAGTGTCCCACTGTGCGCACTATACATCCGTCTCCAGAGATTCAGAGGAAGTGTGCAGCGCGTCGCAAACTCACAAGTGCACACCGCTGAAAGATTAGGCAGTGAATAGCAGCGGTAATCATATTATAATGAGATGAATGGCTACAATTTCTTTTCAATCAAATTCATTGCGGTCCCAGTTTGATCCAGTTGAAAGGGTAACTGAAAAGTAACTGAATTATATATGCCATCGATTCAATCTAAGGCCATAAAAGTTCCCTAGTGACAAAAATATTTAAAATACATTTACGTCACACTAAGTATAGTATAAAACTCTATTTGGAGTATTACTCATGCACAATACTCATTAATAAGCTTACAATTTAATGTCGACCTTTAAATGTAGAATATTTAAAGTATGCTTAAAGTGTACTTGCAATAGTTTCACTTCACAACAATCATACATTATGTCTTTAATTGGACTTCAACGATAGTTACAAACAAATAAACAGCAAAAAAGTGCACAATTAGTTTAGTTTTGCAAACCTGAAGAATACCAGTTTAGTATACTAAAAGTACAACTTTTTTAGTATACTAAAAGTACATACATATGAAAAAACATTTGTAGTATAATGCTTTTTTTTTGTATTTCAAATACCTTTAAGTATATTTGTTTTTCACTATAGCTCTCCCCAAAATTAGAATTTGGTCATAATTTACTGCTACTGCCTTCCTTAGAACAAGGAAACTCATCTTTTAACAGTCTTTAATAGTACAATCACTGGAACACACAGACACATAAAGGACATTTAACAGTCAATGCAGGGTTTACGTAGGGCAAACAATGAGGACTTAACTAGATAATTAACAGACTTGATGGAAAAACTAATGACAAAACGAGAACAGGAACGGAAAGCCAAAAATGGGCATTCACGTGGAGAGCAAAACACAGGGCAAGGAAACACAAGTCTGACACCTATTGACTATATTTGTCAATGGCTAGCGTCAACTCTTAAGTTACAAACATTCATCAAAATTCATCAGAAGAAAGAAACTCAAACAGGTTTGTAATGGCATGTTAATGATTGGCTGACCATTTAAGAAGTAAAAAAAAGCATATCCGCAAACAATAACAAATACAAATGAGTGACTACGGTCATATTTGATAGTATTATGTTCACAAATGTGTCTTTATGAGCAGGTTAACCTCCTATAACACGCAGCTCACCTTTACGGTGAGTTGCTACAGACAACAGCGGGAAACTTGTTTTATCCAATTATATCTTTGCTTCAGCCTACAGGCTACTTGTCTGACAGAATAACAAGATCAGATTAAGGTGCTGACCGTTGCTGTAAAAGCACTGATCTGAACACTCTTAATTAACTAGAGATGCCTAATGTGCCGGTTCACCTAAGAAGTTAAGTTCTTTTGTAATGCGTTGAACACAAGTTCAACGCTCGAAATGTGCACAGAAACTGCTAGCAAACCACTACAGAGCTTCAAATGTGCCCTTTACATATTTACTCCCAAATGCTAATGCAATCAAATCAACATTTAGTCTCATAGCATTTATAACTCCCACGTACACCGGTCACACGCACCTATATCTCACACATTACAACCCCTGATAAACGCTGTGTTGGGTAGTGTGTATATAAAGGACAGTCGGACGAGCAGACAGCATGTGTGCGTTTGGATGAGCCAGATGAAGATAAAGAGGCTTTAGAAACAAACAGCTCAGGGAGGGAAGCACACAAAGCAGGCATCAATATCAATGACGGGATCCTGAGGTGAATTCAGCGCTGAGGAGAAATACAAGCGTGAATAATAATGTACTCCCGCCGCAAATTTATAACCGCATACGCCGGAACTGATTTGAAGAAAACTGCACTTTTAGAGAAGCATCGTATCTGTTTTAGGCAATCACATGGCTCTAACGCACAAACGCAATCACGCTGCACTGATAAACTGAGCATCTTGAGGGACATTCACTCAGTGATTCTGTAGTGACAAAGCGACTCGTGTCATGCAAGATCGCTTGCAGAATCCTAAAAGATCAAAAGCTAATAAAAAAATGCTTTTCTTAAGCAGTTTTTGCTATGCTAAAGAAAAACAAAAAAAGACAACTTTTTCAGCTTTGGTAAGAAAATTTGTCATTTAAAAAGATATTGCAAGATATTCAGATTCTGAAGAAAAAGCTTTTGCACAAATCAAGAGTGTCAGAAATTGTCAGCGTTTCAAGTTTGACTCATGCGCTGATAATCGTTCATCAAATTTTAACACACTGCAGCTATTTATATACTAAAACTTTCTGCTCCACAAAGTTTTTAGTTGTTAGTGGCAAGAAACTGGTTCTTTGTCAATGCAGATTGACATCTTATTTTTACCAGCAATAAATCCAGTTTGTGATCAGACACCTGAACACTAGCAGAAGGACGTAAGAATGGAACAAACCAAATCCGATTTTTGGCAATTTTTTTTTTATACAGTTCATTCATATTATGCAGGAAATGATTAATGGATTTATATTTGAAGGAAAAAGGGAAGAAAGTAAACTAGTAAAGAACTTGAAGGTTTAGAAATTGTCCGTTTACTGAATATATATATATATATGGTTGTATGCTTAATATGCTGATAAAAAATCAGAATGAAATCAAAGGGTCAAGCAGTTGGTCGTTTAAGATTTCTATATTAAAATGGTCATTAAAGGTTATATACCTCATGCTCGTTCACTGTTAAAGCTGAAGCTTGGTTTGTGTGAACAGTAGTCTGCTTTCTTTGTTTTGTTTGGCCACCCCAATCATTTCGATACTAATGAGCATTGTATTTTTTTTAGACCAGCCTAAAAAAGCAATTTCTTTAAAAACGTTAAACGTTAAAAACTACAGCAGTGCATATAGATCTTAGTCAGGGATGAGACCTTTTATTTTTGACGAGAATGAAAACGAGTCTGTGGGGAATAGAGGTACAATGCATTCAGTGGATTGTAGTGTTTTTTAACAACAACATAAATATTTTTCAGCTGATGAAATATCCTTCAAAGTTTTTTAACTAGACAAAAACAACATAAAAACAGTTTTGAAAGTTGCGAGCGGAGAAACATTACAAGATCGAGGACTAATACAGAGTGTATAATTGTGACAAAAGTTAGTCTACCTCTCACAGCCTCGTTTTCATTCATGTTAAAATGAAATATCTAACCTGACTATGGTTTATAATAGAGTGAAGCACTGAAAAAAATCAATTAAATGGACAGTTTGCTGACTATTGGCGGTGTTTATAGTGGTTAAAGGCCCTACATTAGCAGCCCATGCTGGCGCCCAGTTTCCAAAAAAAACATTGTTCACAAACTGCAGTGTGTGAAAAAGGAAAACTTTTATGCATTAAGACACCATGCACGGCTGAACTTCTTATACAAATGCAATTTAATCAGGTTGGGATTTTTGGCATCGGCTTCACCTCACATCCCACAAATTACCTCCACCTCAAATCCCCTCCATCCACAGGCCACTGTGTGCAATTGTATCTCTCTTTTCTCTGTTGTCTCCTAGAGTCAGCGCTATGCACAGCTCAGGCTTTCCCTTCATTATTCCTCTGTCTCTAATTTACCAGAGGAGCTACAGACAGTCTGATTTATACACGAGCAGAGCTACATTGAATTGTGCACCCCGTAGTCTAGACTGAGCATTACACATAGCTGTATTGATTTCCATCTTTATGCAAATGCCTCCAGGCCCATATAAATGTTCCTGTGCTGTTTGTCAAACAGGCGCCAACCTCCTCCGGTGCATCCGATGCAGTTTACTTCTACGGATGAGTTTCTCTATGTACACACACAAAGGCATTTAACTTTGACAATCAAGGGTAATGTAGAGAAGTAGAACAGCCCTGACACACAAGAGAGATGTCGTTCCTGTGAAATACCCCCATCAAGGTGCAGCGGTGAGCGCTTTATTGAAGGCAATTAAGGCAGGGCACTGGCCAATTGTATGTGTCCCCTGCCATTAGACCAGCCCGCTTTCCGCCGATTCGAACAGATGGGCCGCATTAACCCTGCATGGCTGGCAGTCACTGTCCATAACATCATTTTAAAAAGGTCATGAGATCAAGGGCAATTTCGAGACTATAACATTACCGGGCCAATGCGGTTTAATTGTTGGGGACAGTTCCCCACCTGGCCTGCTGTCTGCTGCGCTGCTTTGTTACAGCTCGACTATCTCTGAAGCCGAATCTTCATTCACTCATTGTCATTCTGTGGGCACAGGACATTAATTAGTCAGCATTTGTCAGAATACTGGCACTAATAATGCAGTTTTAATGAGAAATAAAGGTCTCAGCTAAGATCTGACTTGGCTGAGCTTTAATCAAGCTGCTAAAAGATAAAGCGGTTTTCAGTCCTTGTGTGTTTTTCCTTCCAAAAAGCTTTTGAACATATCAAGCATAATTTCACTGGGTTCTTAAAATTTTAGAAACAACTTTATAAACACAAACACACAAGTTTTTATATATTTATAATACAAAGTGTGCGGATTGCTACATTAGTACAATTATTATTAAATGATATTTTTTTGAGTAATATATAATAATTTAGAATATACATAATGTATTGGATATATTGTATAAAATAATTATTATAAATACATATAAACCGTTTGTTTTGTTATATTATATATAGATATTAATTTAAAATGACAATTACACACACACACACACACACACACACACACACACACACACACATATATATATATATATATATATATAGAGAGAGAGAGAGAGAGAGAGATCTTGATTTTGATCATAAAGTAAATATATCATTCAAGAATATTAATATATTTTTTCACAAAATATTTTGCCACTATTTTGAATACTATATATCAGAGACGTGGGAAAATGTAGACAGGATAAACTATTATTTAGACAAAATTTTGATTAGGAAAGTGAAATCATTTCTAAGGTCTAAGATCTACTCTAATCAAGTTCAATCGCATTCATATATTTTAAAGTGTGGCTTTATCATCCAAATTAGCGGACAACTGCGTATGGCTCAATCCGATATATCATTATTATCTTTAACCAAATTATTGACCGCACACAAAACACACTTCATACTGTATATTTGTGTTTTCTAGAGGAGAGTGTGTGTTTTAACCTCAGGTCTAAAACTACCCTGTTGAAAATGAGCTGGGACACACTCAGTGTGATGGCATTTGGGATATCTGCTCTGTCCATAAGCATTATAGGGAAGAGAGGGCGACAAGCTTAATCAAAGATTTCATTCTGTCTCTTTCCACACCACACGGCTCATGTCTGACAAATCCAATTACGCGATACACCCACCCACTCTCAGAGCGCTGGGCATCTGCTCGCAGCCCCCCAATCACCCCTTTTGCCTCCTGAGATTTAGTCAAAACACATCAGACTCTCCTCCTCCTCACTCCAACCTTCTGCATTCAGACAGAGAGGTGCCGTGAAGGAGCACCGCAGGTCTGATGAGCTGCTCACGGCTGGGAAACAGCAAGTGAACGCTTCACAGATGGCGGTGGGATTCAAAATTCCCATTTTACTCATCTGAGATCATATTGACACCAAACATGGGGATCATTTCATTTTACAAAGCGTTTAGGAGCACAGCTTGCTGGCTGTGATGTGCTCAAATAATTTAGCTTTTTCTATGACGGTTGATCCAGAGATCATGCTTGTAGATGAATGTTTGCGCATCTCTGAGTCAAATCCAAAACGTAAATGACAATATTAAGGTTTGAAATGTCAAAATCATTTCAGCTTCGATAATTACCTTAGTGTTTCTGACATGAAACAAAGTATAAAGTCACTTGAATCACCTTTGAAACAATTCAAGTATACAGAAGCTTTTCACCACTGAATAAAAAAGGAAATTAATAGTGACCTTTTCTATTTGTGTTACATAAAACTCACTTTCACATGTTATAAAGTGAGAAATATAGATGTGAGAAATAGATGTGAAATTGTGGATTATAAAGTCAGATTTGTGAACAAATGCAAGAAAATATCAGAACTGTGAACTGACTGATAAATAAGTATACTAAAATGTATTTGAAATACATTTATGTCATACTTAGTATACTACAAATACACTGACATATTGAAGTACTTAATAAAATAACCCGCTCTTGTACTTTTTGTATACTTAACTTTTCTGCTATAAACTGGAACGGCTAATCATGTACTTAACGCACTTTATTTGTGCAGAAGAAGTGAAGGCACACTTTCAATATCTTGCATTTAAAGACAGAATCCGCACCAGTAGTGATATTAAAACATATTTTAGCCTTAATATTAAGAACTAATTGTGCACGAGTAGTACTCCAAATAAAGTTTCGTTATAATTATTATACATCAGCAAGTCTGAAGCGATACGAACTATGCTCATATGTTAACCGATTTGAACTATGCTCAGAAATAAAAGTATTTTGAATATATGACTCTTTTTAGTAGGGTTATCACAATTAGCTTTGAACTGTTTTTATTCTGTGGCAGAAGTTGAACTTGAGACATGTTTGTTTTCATCCCCTGCATCTGCCACTGTTGGTCCTGTGATTTTTAAGGTCAGCGGATAAATGCATGAATGAACATCCAAGTGTGATTCAGTTCCGGATTTGCCTTAACATAACTTCATAAGCATGGTGGTGTCAGTATGAAGTGTGCATTTGTCTCACATTACTTGTGTCTATTGTGAATCAGAAACAGGTTTATTGGTCAAATACATCACATTAAATAAGTACTTTAACTTTGCCCTGGTGGTTTGTCGTTTCAGCTCACCGTACACACGGTCCACTCACGGTGAAAATCATATATTTCTTTTTAACATCATTTCTGTTCTAACCAGTCACAAATGGCTAGCAGGTTGCCGAAGAGAACAAAACAAAAACACTCAAATAAAGTGCTTTTCGCTAAATTAGTTGCCATGACAACAGCCGTGTATTTTGTTTACGGCTCCTCACACTACTGAGAGGCTGTTAATGAAAGAGCTTCACCCTCCGTGTCTTCATATTTTAGGTTTTTCTCCGAATGCATTAGCTAGAGCAAGCAAGTACAAAATAATTTGACTACTGCTGAATTACTAAGTCACTCTGACCTGTGACAGGAATTATCAATAATAAGTGCTAAATTCAATGTGTCTAAGTGCAATATTATCAACAATCCAGTTACGGTTAACTAAAACTATTACAATTCATTTTCGTTAATTGAAATAGGCTGAAATAAAATAACAAAAAGTTGATATTTAAAAAAATAATAATTAAAAAAAAAAAAAATATATATATATATATATATATATATATATATATATATATATATATATATATATATATATATATAAATATATAATATATATATACACTATATACAAATATTAGATACTGTATATAAATAAAATATAAACAAAAGAAATAAAACGACAAAAACAAACTGAAAATAGAAAATTAAGATATTATGAACATATACAACAAATACTAAGATAACACTGAATACTAACCTTTAGATTTTGTTCATTGTTACAGAATCAGTTTGGCAACAAAACCGGTCACCCTAACATTTCTTCCATTAATAATTATAATAAACATTTTGTACTTTTGACTGTCTCTCCAATAACGTTCCACGAATTCATTTATCTTTATTACAACAGCCAATAGAAAATTACACAAAGTAAATTCTTATTGATATGCAATTGCGCAGGCTGTTAATGTGTTCTGTTCATGACTCTCTGCTAAGTGCTATCACAATGGTCTTGGAGAGAAAAAAAATAAATCAGGGCCATATGGATTTTCAATGAAAAACTGTCACGTTTAATGCTCGTCTAGACTTTGAAAACATTGGTTTCAACAAAAGTTATTTTCGAGCTTTATTCAGACAATTCTATATATACACACTGAACGTCACATGCTCCTTGAATTTGTCTGAACAAATACAACTGATTTTCGATAACAATAACTTAATTTTTTCAGATTTCTTTAGTGAACTGCATACTAAAAGACATCTTCAGCGCTATCAGCAGGCACAAATCATTCTTACTGAATTCCTCCCTAATGTTTTACACTCTCGGCTTTGCTCTTGTGCCGATGAGACATATGTCATTTATATCTCATCTTTCCATTTCCTGTACTTCACCGTATAACCAGTTAATTAAATTCATTAATCGTCGCTATCAAATACTTGTCACTGTCTACTGATCCTTCATGCATCAGCTGTCGCCGCCGTGTTTCTCATCTTTACAAAACATCTATGATCTTAAAAACGAGGTTCATGCAGAGACAGTTTAAAGAGTTTCTTTTTTTCCCCCGTGAAGAAGATCATCCATCGTGCTTCTTAATTGCCAAAATATCTCCGCTCATCCTCTCCTGCGTCTCAAGCTCCTGTGTGATCGTCGGAGCTGGCAGTGGTCCTAATTAAGAAAAGTTTGCAGGAGTTTGGCACCACAGAGCTGCAGGCAATTAAACAACGACAAGTGTCATAACCCCACAGCTACAGCAGCACCTCTTCCTTCACCACACCTTCATCACACCCGACTGCTCTAAACAATAAAGTCTATCTTTCTTGTGAAGCATCAATTAAGTCCAATCTGTATGAAATAAATGGAAGTGAAAATTCTCAAATGATGAATATATACGAAAAAATATAAAATGAATGCATGTCATTCAGAATCTGTATACATTTTTTCATCAGTAACACAAACGGCCAGACTTTAAGGAATATCTACTATTTTCTTTAAAATACTTCTTTTTTACTATCCTTTTAATATTAAACCAGTTGTGTTATACCTCTCTGTTTCACACCGTCACACTTTGACAGCAGGTGCTTCAGCAACCAGCAGTACATGAAATTGTATGACTTCCCTGCAGAATGTTTTGTCTTACACTGCCGTTCAGAAGTTTGGGGCTGGTGTTATGTTTTTTGTGTGTTTTTAAAAGAAGTTCCACTAAAGCTGCGTTCACTGATCGAAAATACAGTAAAAACACAAATGCTGTGAAATAACATGTGACTTAAAATAGCGGTTCTTTTTATTTTTTTATATTTCGGTATATTTTAAAATTCTACGTAAAGCTAAATTTCCAGCAGCCATTACTTCACAGACACATGATCCTTCAGATATACAGTATATATATATATATATATATATATATATATATATATATATATATATATATATATATATATATATATATATATACATTATTTTATAATTCATTCGGATTATATGTAATGTACATAATATGCAGATTTTCTGCTCAAAGACTTTTTATTCTTAGGAGTTTCAGTGATGTTATCAATGATAAAAATAGTGTATGAATTATGCATTACTTAGTTGTGATTTAGGTTCATATTTCAGTTTAGTCTTTAATATTTTTGCGTAAACAGCAAAACACTGTTACTCAGGATATTGATGAATTGAGAATTCAGAAGAACCGTATTTAGTTTTAACAGAACGTTTTATGTAAAAATCGAAATGCCTTCACTGTCCATTTTGATTCATTTAATACAACCTTGCTTAATAAAAGTATTAATTTCTTTAAGAAAAAAACTAAATAAATAACTTAAGTGTCCATTCCAAAAGTCAACATATAGAGTCCTAGGCTAGAGTCCCAGATTTCAAAACAATATTCTATTCTATTATTCTATTAACTAACTGTATTTGCTTTAAAGCTTTGCTTGCTTGCTAAAAACAGAGTAGCAGAATTCAGTGTGTTATCTGAATATGCTAAAATAAAAAAAAAACACCACAGAGCCCTGTGTTACTGCAAATCATTTAAACTACAAAGGATCTGACTGGTAATGGAGACGTCCCTTCAATTTTAAAAGATAATTGTCCCCCGAGTTGGCTATTTGTGCGTTTTTCTCTCTTTGCCTCCGCAAATGTGCTTCAATCAGACACAGTTAATATAGCCAATTAACAGAGTGACGTGAATTCTAACCAGAGGGGAACAAAAAGGTTTGGTTTTGTAGCTGCAAACACGGGCTGAATGTCTGGGGAGACAAATGACAAATTGAAGGTGGACAAAGAGAGAGAGGGAAACAGAGAGACAAACAGTTTGGCTAACAGGCTGAGCTGTTTAGATTCAGCGCCCATCAGAAAAGAGCGCAGCGAGTCCAGCCAGGGGCCAGAGGAAATGACCTCACTGCGGATTGTCAGAGACGGCAGGCTCTCACCAGCCACGGGCAACGTTCCTAAACAAGAAAATGAACAAACCATGCCTCATCTAGACAGAACAATATGCCCTACACAAATGCACACTTCTTTGCGTCAACCCAAATATGACCCTAGCGCCGCCGCCGCCGCCGCGCTTCATTGGCTAAGAATAGCCTAAACACTCATGTCCTTGTTGTCTGGATTCGGGTTCAATATCACCAGCGCTTTTGCTTAGTTTACGGCCAGGCTGGATAATATAATCGGAGAAGAAAAAAAAAAATATATATATATATATATATATATAAATTATATAAATATATATAAATAAAGTGTTAACTGATCTTCACATCTGCCCTCCTTGAACACTTTACAACAGTCACAGTGTGGTTTCAAAGGAGCGCCACAAGGACGAGAGCAGCGCAAACGAGAAAATCATCTGCACAGACTTCATTAAAAATGCTGGCATCCTGAATCATAACATATATAGGAGCTAGCGAGTCGAGACGGGCCCACCCTAAACTCAAGGATTGGCCGGCCTTTTGCGAGGTGAGAGTCGCGGCTTTAACCTCCGGGGAACATGTTCCACAGAGCTTGTCTAATTCCACGGTGTTAATTACAGAACCTCATCAATTGTGACACAATGACAAGCCTGCCAATGAAGAGCCGTGCTGTTTCCAATCATTAAGCCAACATGAACAACAATGTCAGACAAATAAGAGGATAATGGGCCTGCTGCTCTTTAACAGAACCAGAGAGAGAGAAGCACGGCACCAGATGGAACGAACGCTGCCTAGACACACTTGCTCACATCGGAAGGTGAGAAGATGTGTCAGACGTCAGTTAGAAGTGAAGTGTTTATGTCTTTTGAGCGTGTTGTTGATCTAAGTGAAGAGGTGACAAAATCGTTTCTGCCTAGAAAGCTTCAGTTCATGTCATTTGAGAACCATATAAGCGATTAAAATCCATATTTCAATTTTATTTAAAATATGTACGTTTAAAAGTCAGAAGTTGCATCAATTACTTTCTCTAAATTGTGATGGGTGTTACTTTACTAATTATTCTCTCTGAGCAGTAATTACATTACTCAAACCTTTAAAACGCATATCAGCTTTTAGCAGGTGGAAACGAAATGACACCATAATATTGCCTTTTTAGTGCTTAATGTAGCAATTAGTATATTAAAGTATTCATAACAAAAATACAAATCACGGGAGGTGCTTTTTATGACAGGATTACTTGCATTTCAGAGCAATATCTTGCACAAAATTGGCTCTACATCGTTGAAATGTGCACTAGTAGCGGTAAGGCACAAAGAACTTTTATTTGTTTTCACATAGTGATAATGTAGGAGAAGATTATAGAGTATATAAAAAAATGCATGGCTTTTCTGACATAGTACATACAGTACAACAACCAGCACTACTGCAATAAACCGTTGATGCTCACTGGACATTTCACCTTAAAATGTGTTGTGAAATGTGCAAGACGAGACACAATATCATCAGAAGAGTCAGCACAAGCACATTTTTTTAATGAGTTGATATTTTTAGCTTTCTTTTATATACACCAAACATAATGTGATTGTTAACACTTGTCAAAACACACACTCTCATTCCGCCACCCTTACATTTCATTAGCGGTGTGTCACTTCCGCATTTCAAGTACTTACATGCATCATCCCAATAAGTGGAAAGCGTGCAAACATTGTGCTCGTAACAGTATTATTCGGATGATAAGTTTCCATTTATCTCGCTATAATAAATCGATGTTCTATAATGCAAATGACAACACTATTTTGCCAAATAGTAACTATTGCTAATGCTTATGCTAAGGGTATTAAAGGAACACTTTAATAAAAACAGGCTCATTTCTAACAATAAAATAAACTGCCAATGGGGTAAGCAAAATAATGTTTGAAATAAGATTATTTCGCTTACCCCATTGGCAGTTTATTACTTGTTACTTGTTTCCAGTAAAAACTCTCAAAATTTGACTTAGTAGTCAAATTATAGTCCCTTAGTATATTTATCCTCAGACACACTACTCTGGTACAAACAGGTGATTGGAGCACATTCTCCTTAAAGAGAAAAATCATCTAAATAAAAACTGAATACCAGCTGTGCTTTCTTACCAATTATTGTTGCTGACGCGTTGAGCTCAAGACAAATGTTACGTGTACGAAAAACTGAGACGAGACTGCACAAAGTGTAGCAACAGCATTTTAAAAGAAAGCATAGGTGAGCGGCTCAATTTATAAAGATGGAACAGCGTGCTGCTTTAAAGTCATTGAGGATTAACACTGTTTCTCTGAAATGCTTCAGTTGCCTAGCACTTCAAATTAATTCACTAACATGAAAGAGGCAGAAATATCCAGCCGGGGCAAATCAAAGATTATAAAGCAAAGACACATATGCTGCACAAGCCTGCCAATGCAAATCCCAAATGTATATTTGTCCTAAATCATCCACTGTGGTTTGTCACAAGACACAAACCTAGTCCTTAAGTCATCGCGCTCAGATAGCACATCTTTGGTGTGCATCGTAAATAGGCAAAAAGCTCCATTTGCTTCCATGTTTAACATGCTACCTGTGGCACTGACTGTCTTTGTAAAAACGAACCTTTAAGCATATGAAGCATTAGGAAACCAGTCCCTCCAGGGCAGCTTTTTCTCCCTGGATCCGGGCCTGTTTAACTGCAGGGAGGGTTTTATGTTTTCTAGCATTTGGCAGGAAATAGCGTAATCCAAGTCAATACTGAGCTAATTTATTCTGCGGTGCCCATTTTCGAACGCTGAAAAAACACTCAACAAATCCTCGGGCTTCTGTTCTCCCTGTTTGTGATAATGTGACACGGTCATTAATTGTTCAGAGGAGTCTTAAATCAAGCAGGTGGGCGCAACCTTTGGTCCGCTCTGTATCTGCGCTACAAAAGGGGAAAAACAAGAGAAGAGGATTTAATAATGAACAGGACACGGGCTACAGTAATTGCTCCAGAATAAAATGAAGGAATAAATGAATGATGAAGAGAAAGGAAGGAAGTGCGATGAATTATTCAGGCAAATATTTTTTCATAGCTGGGTGGCAACATTAATCTGAACTGCACTGGAGGCCTTCCACCCTGTTTAAAGCATTTTAAGCTTTCAATCACTGTCACGATATGCTGCAGCTGAGATAAAAATGACGCTGTGAAATTCCGAAATTGCATCTGTGATTAAAATCAAGAGAGGGACGAAATTGAAAGATCAACTTAACAACAACCAAAGGTAGGTGAAAGACAGGTGCCGTCCCTGAAGAGAATTTACATGGATCTGCAAAATCCCAAGAGTATTTCAATTCTTTAGGCCAGAAACATACACAGATACAAGCGCTTAGTCGATGGACCGCAGACACAAGAATAATGTGCACTCTTGCGTTGATTAGTCTGTGTTATGAACAATTCCATCTGTCTGTTGAGTTGTCATGGGACCATTTGGGAAGCTGTTGAAATAAATAATGCCTGATCAAATAAAAACATATAAGCTAGGCTTGCTGCGATGGTTGTTGATTTAGCGGTGATAACCGATGTTAAGCCACGGTTATGTCACTCGCTCACCGCAGCACCGTCCCTCACCATTGTTTTATTTTTTCCAGTAATAAATATCATTTATTTCAGTGAGAGAACAGACACTGCAGTTAAAACTAAATGAGGCTGCTTAACGCAGCGCACCAAACAAACAACAGCATCACTGATCAGATTTCATTTATCACGCGTTGAGCTGACGGAGACAAGGCGATGATGGACGAGTTTCAAAACGAAATGTAAACATTTTATTTGAACTACGCATTTAATAATTTTATAATTGCCATACATCCTCCAAACGTTGTTATTCATTTTGCTAATGAACATCGTGTTTCGTAATTGTTTGTTCTTCAGGATTTTCTTGCCGAATTGTTGCTAATTTAAAAACGAACGTAAAATGCGCAAGGTGCTTTTACAAGGAAAATGAGGGAAAGTGGGAAAATGAACTAAAAACACACAACTGTTTGACCCCAGAATTAAAGGAAAGCGAGGGAAAGAGGGCAGAAATGCTGCTGATTTAAAAAGTGAACGCGTATATTGCTTCTACAAGCTATTTAAAACCAAAGGGAAGCAAAGCAAAAATTTCCATATATAACTGCTTTAAAGATGCCACTACTTTTTTCGTAAGCTCATAAGATCTTTTGTTTTGAAAGAAAATGTTGCATTAAATTGATCAAAAAGTGACAATAAGTGACATTTACATAGGTAAAAAAAAATACATTTCAAATATACTCCATTCTTTTGAACTTTCTATTCAGTAAAGAATACCGAAAAATACAACATTATTCTGTTTTTAATATGAATACTGTTTTCTATATTGATAATAATCAAAATGTTTCTTAAGCCTAAAAAACGCATTTTAGAAAGACTTGTGAAGGATTGAGTGATACTGAAGATCACTAAATCAAATTTGTTGTTCTGGTATGTTGCTTAAAACATATAGACTTTAACTTCGGTGGCAAGATTCTCTTTAAACTGTTGCTTCAGCATGACATCAAGAATAACACTTAGAAGAATGCAATCTGCACTCGCGCTGCATTATGAATTACGATCTGACATATTTCAGAATTCAATGACGCACGAAAATTGAGCTTGCTTAGCTAGAAGCATCTGCAGCCTTAGTATGCAAACTGAGCCCTTAGAGCTACATCTGAACTTTGTAAGAGGCATTTGACAGATGAGCTAAAATAAGCATTTTAAACATTTCTAACTTTCGAACAGCACGGATACTGACAAAACCTGTAATTCGCTGCCCAATTAATTCATTATTTACTTCTTGAGCACAAGCAGAAGAAATGATACGTCACTGCATTATTAAAATGATTTTTAGTGAAAATTTATATGTATCGATTGCTTCTCTAGGGCAGCATCAGACTGCATGATCAATTAAAAGAGATGCTTTATTTACGACTCAAGAGTTAAAACATTTATATTCCCCACAAAAATGTGAAGCTGCTTTGATTGACAGACAGGACCGCAGTGCAGCTTCAAACCCACTGCCTGGATTAGACTAAACCTTGACAAGGAGCTAATGAAAACTCCCACCTCTTTGCAGACTGCCAGACATAGGAACAACACAAGGCCAGGTGAGCAGTGTTGAGTGTGTGTGAGTGTTTGGAGGGGGTGCAGAGGGCAGCATTAACTACTGATGAAACTGATTAATGGCTGACACTTTCTCAGTGCTGAGACGCTGCAGATAAGATGCGGGCAGAAGATAAATGTGGCACTGGCAGCCCAGCACATCAGGCCTTATTGAACAGCTGTCAGATAGCCCTGACAGGAAGTCCCTGCGGTGCCACCTGTGCAGCCCCAAGCTCACCGTGAACACGTACATACACTAAATATACATGAAAATTTATAGAAATAGACATATGACATTCAGCCGAATGGAAACATAGATTAGCACATACATTCATGCACGTGTTGTACACACACATATTGCAAGTTGCAAAAAAATTGCACTATATATACAGAGAATATATACAGGGGTTGGAAAAAATCATGTAAAACCCATTATTATTATTATTATTATTATTATAAGGGTTAATATATTTTGTATATTTCATTTATCTTTTTTTCTATCAGTATAGCATAAGCTGTGTTTAGCAGTGTTTAGTAAGTGATCTGTAAAATGGGTGACTTGTCATGCTTCCAAAAAGGGCTAATCATAGTAGAGCATCTGTATCCCCAACAGTCCAATTTTTCAGTGTTTTAAGAAAACAAAGGTCTCTGCATGCACAGAGAATGGCAAGACTTCATCAATGTAGAATGTGCTTAAGAAAGTACACAAGGCCGACTGTGTTCAAACCACACAGAACTACTGTAACAAACTGAATATTCACCTCGAAGACCCTGTTTCCACAAATCTTCATTAAGCCAACATCCATGGAAGAGCTAAAAGTTTAATCCAATGCTAATTAAGCTACCTTGGGGTTTGGAAAGGCAAAAAAAAAAATATTACTTTAAAAATATATGGTGTCATGATCATAAAACCTGGACAGCTGGAGCACCACTTTTTACATTAAACAACTCAACCGACTTTAATATTGTTTTGGAGAGACTTTTTCCTCTTACAGTTTAAATGATTGTAAGTTTTAACATTCCTGTGGGTTCACAGTAAATGAGGTTTTTGTGTACCTGTAAATAAATAACAACTATTAATAGTGGAAAATTCAATTTGAGTTTCTTACAATTTAACTGTGTGTATTTATATAAACTCAAATGGATGATGTTTACGTTCCCATTAGCTAAAAGGAAAACCTTCCATTACCCGTCTGATGTGGATAAATCAGCAGCCATTACGCTCATTGAGGCAAACATTTCCCACAAATGGGAAATGGAGACAGATCGAGCATGTGAGTATTGACAAATTTCCCCATTTTTGCAGCTCATATTAACTGAGTTCAGTGCTGCTGGGGATCAGGTTGGCTTAATTTGATGCATGCACGATGTGGCGCGTTGCAAAGCTCTGAACAAACTCCTACACCGATATTCACATAATGGTGAACAATGGGAGCTGCGCCCACATTAGCAGCAGCTAGTATAAAGTTTATCATCCATTACAGTCTGCATGCTCACTCAAAAATACAAGAGCACAGCAGGAGCTTTAGTTTTAAAGCTGAAGTTGTTTCCCGTAAGAGGGAAGAAATAAGATATCAAACGTTCCCGGAGGAAACCAAAACACACGATTGTAAAGGAAATTTAAGGAAAGATAAGCCCAAAGGTCAGGTCAATGCAGGCCTCCACTGCTGATCGTTACTTCTTATCTGATTGGCTGAGAGGAAAACTGAATGTGCTTTTTTTGTTAGAGGACATGCAATGAAAACAGCATTATACATAAATACATCATCTACCTGCCTCCCTGTATACCTGTTAATCAAGCTATCAGCATATATCCACCTATCCATCTATCGAATCTTTATATCTATTCACTAGCACTGAACATAATACAACAAGTGAAAGCATTTTTTTTCAAACTGCTTTCTAAATTCATTAATAATTTTAAAAGCAGTGTGAGAGTGCAACATGTGTCGGCATAGCAACGCGATACTTCTTGTTTTATTTCCGCCCATCCTACAAAGGACGTCTCATTTAATTCTAGGTTAAGGACACTTCATACAGGCATCCTACAGAGGATGCAACCTCCTGAGGACTCGACCTTCGGAGCGCGTAGCCTTTTTAAATGAGACACAGCTTGTATTGCTGCTGTTTCACAAGCACCACCTGCTGTCTGAGAATGAATTTGCACTTCCATTCAGACCCAGCTGCAGTTTCTGTTTTGCGCAGATGTTGCATGTAAGATAATTTCACAAAGCTAGAGTCAGGCCATTCTGTTTTAAATTAAACCTGCTATCTATCTGTCTATCATAAAGAAACATCTAAAACATATCACCGGCTGACACTTCTAACAGGCAATATTCATGTAAATAAAAGCTGTCAACCTTTTACTGCGAAAGCAGGGAGAGCTCCTCATATCACCAACCTCGGCAGCCTGCTTTCTGTCAAAGGCATGATAGCAGTTGGAGAAAAGGCAAAAGGGTCTTGATATATTATAGCCTACATACATCAGGTTTGTCTTAGTGCCACAAGACATAAAACAGACAGAATCAGATATGCATATCTCTATAATTAGGTGAATGAATAATGCATAGCCTAAGCTAATATCACACACACAGCTGACCAAGAGCTATAACGTGCAAAAGCAGAGCGTGTCGAGAGAGTGACTTCTGCTTTATTTAATCTTCAAATTTTGCAAATGATGTGCAAATTTGATTCAGCCATGTGCCAAGAAGGTTATCGTTAATAGGCATCTGGATTGGAAAAGAAATTAGATTAATGGCCTGGAAGAATCTGAATACAGCCCCCAAACAAATAGCCAGGATTTTCCCAGCAACGCCCAGAGGTGCCTTTTTTGTACGAACAGGGCAAAAGAGTCAGCCAAGTTTAAGCCTCAATTAAGTGAAACGTCTCAGGCTCCTTTTCACCCCTTCCCAGGAGGAGCACCTTCCTCGTCCCCACCGCCGAGAAGATCAATTCTGCCTGCTAAATGAGCTTGCAATCCCATGGAACATCTACACCACCTCTATTTGTTTCGAGAGAAGAATATAAATACAAATTAGCCATAAAATTGCCAGAGCAGTTTAGGTTATGCTGTCATGAGACACCATCTGCATGGTATAAATTAACTAGATTCGATTATGGCACATTCCACCCATTAGAAAGTGCTAAGACGCAGCACAGGAACAAGACCTGTTTTGTTTTTCACCGGTGTGAGATCAGACCTCAGTGTCACCAATTCTATTCTCAACAGGCTTTGATTTTAACAACCCAACCGCACTCAAGATCATGAAACAATCTTAGACACTGATCTAATCAAGCGGTCCTAACTATCCCTCCATCTGCTACTTTGTACTCAACCCGCTCGCTGTGAGCATTACACGCCCTGCGCAGATGATAATGAGGTGCCTGCTTGAAAAAACATGCATCCCTTCCACGGCATCTGAGCAATTCTCACCAATGGCTCGAAACTGCGGGGCAAGGCTTTGCTTTCTGCAGGCAACAGTGCTTGTTATGAGAATTAATCACAGTAATGATGGTATAATGGATGAACATGAATTAACTTGCATATGCATAATGCTGGTATTTGTGTTAGCGGAGGGGAAATATTTCCTGACGTGTGTGACAAATGGGGCATCTGCAGCATAAAACCGCCAAGACGAACCTACTGTACCAGTGGGTGCGTTTTTCAAAGGTGCTCTGAAAAAAAAAGATAAATATGATGAAGCCTGAACGCTTCTGGCCTGTATACTCTCCGCTCAGAAGAGCAGCCCGGGCTTTCGTGTGGTCACGTGAGCGCGGCGGGACAGATATTAAGCCAGCGGTTGAGTGGTTGAGCTCTCGCGCTCAAATGATGAATGTTTGTTTTGAAGCCCTGTAGAGTCAGGTACCACCTGGTCAGAATTAAACGAACCATATCTAGGTTGAACTCCCACCGTACAATAATACAGGAGGCTGTTTACAGTCTATTTGACATTTATGCACTTATTCACTGTGTGCATGAATCTGAACATTTGGCGTTTTATCGGTGCTGGAAAAAGGCTGAATTCTAATATTGCACAGAAGGCGGCACATATATTTTGCAGAATTTCATTCACTCAGCGCCTGTGTGCAGGACAACAAGGACTTTCGGGGCTCGTGTGACAGGCAGGTCTTAAAGCAAAACCGACTGTAGTACTGCTGGCAGAAATATTATCATAACGACCCATCCTGACACATTAGACGTTCGGAGAGGAAGACTTTCCGGCCTTCATATTTGCAGCCATTAGTTCCCCTTTTAGAGTGAAAAACCAGGCAAATATAAATGTGCAAAGATGAGACGAGGGAATTCAGGGTACATTGAACACTGATGCATTTTAAATACCGAGGCACATTCCTTATACTGTAACCTTATTAATTCACCTCATTACGAGCTTTGATATTATTTTGGAGCTCATTCATGACTAATGCCCCATGGCGGTGGTTAGCTGATGGACTGTGGGGGGGCTCGTATCAGTGGAGCTTTACCGCGCGTAGAGGACATCTTCCGCACGGCCCCTTGAACATGGACTTATTACTCATCTCCCAAACCCAAAGTGACAGATGCTCCAATGTTCCATTTATTATTGAAGGCACCCAATAAATATTTGCCTGACCTGACACAGTGAGTAATGACAGAGCACCCAGCCTGACAAATTATGCTGGCTGGGAATTTCAAATTACGCATTTTCACTGCCATTTCTGGGACAGACAGTGGCTGAGCGAGAAAGACCCCCCTCTCATGAACCATGTCATTAGCTTGCGAAACCGTGGCCGCTTCGATTATGCAATGTGGAGGATCAGGGGAGGGAAAGAGGTTCCTCCAGTCTGAGATAAAACAGACTCGTGGCTAAGAAAATGGGCACATCTTGCTGATGCATCTGACGCTTACAAGCTTTCCTGGAAAACACATTTATGGTGACAACGTGCAGCTGGAAGGCGGTCCGAAACTCCCTGTGCCGAGGCATGGACTTAATGTATTGCAATGCAGAACAAATGCAAATGCATGTGAACACAGATATAAGTACCTCACCTCGCCACATGTTCAGACAGAAGGTTTATAACTTGAAACACCGAGCATTTAAAATTCAGTTGGAGGAGCAAATAAATTATGTCACTTGAATCTTGTCGGCGCTGATAAATGTAAAATATTCATCCTTTAAAGGCAGAGACAGGAAAGCATTTTTCTTTAAAGCACAGGCCAGCAGAAGCTATGGGAGATTCTGGCAGACTCGCTATCTGCTCTTCCTTCATGGTGATAGGCTGAAGGGAAATACAAAGCAATGCTGAACCTTTTTGGATTCCCTCATCTTTAACTGATGCTGGTTTCAGCCACTGTACCGTGCTTACCTGGGAGTTTTAAAAGGAAAGATTTGGTCAGCCCAGCATCACCACCGCCCCGCTTCCTTCTGTCCTTTAATAAAGCACAGCGATAGACTTAATGCTGCTATCAGGGTCTGAGGGTCTGAAAGTTAAGAATAATCAGAAATCCAGAGGTGACTTTGTTCATGCCAAGGAGGACTACTTTACCTAAGGAGAGTTATCCATTAGCATTTCCATTTCTCCTAATGGCAGGTGCTCAGCTGGACCCCTTGCTGTATATATCGTGTGACTAAACCCACTCAATGAAAACGACATATGACAAGGCTGAAGAACGCACACTTTGCTAGAGTCATGAGAAGTGATTTTAAAGGCAGCAGACAGGTAAGAATAAGTACATTTCACACAGAGTCCTTCAATAATAAGCTGTCACTTGTAAAAGATCTACTATAATATAATGAATGGCCAAAATTATTAAAAGACTTGGCATGTTTAAGAGGTTTCAGGTGTTTTTTACAAACTTGCTAGAACTACCTGCAACAGAAGGAATCTACATGAACATTGAAAATGATGGACTGGCCCCCTCAAAGTCTGGACCACAACCCCATCGAGCAAATTTGGGGCGAGTTAAAAAGTAAACTGGACAGATCTATTGTACATTCAAAAGAAAAGCCTTTGAATTGAGTTGCAGAAGGCATGGGATAACATTAGTGTTGAAGTTCTCAGGAAATATATTGACACTACTCCAGAGAGATGTGCTGCTGTAATTGCTTCAAAGGGTGGACATATCAATTATTAAAGTTAAAAGTAAAATAAAAACAGTACGACTCACTTTATCTGATATTTGTTGTGCTCAGTGCAACTATCTGCATGTTTCATGAAGATTATAAAAATTAAATCATGTTTGGAGGCAAAAACAGGTCAATATTTTCAGATCTTAACAGTTTTGGCTGCCACTGTATATAATCAGAATATTTTTTAAAGGCAATCAGTGGCAAAAGAGACTTTTTTGTTTGCAGAAAACTGTAGCTTGGTCTTCTTGATCTACAGTATGCAAATGATTTGCTAAAAATTGTGTTTAGTGTGGTTGGATTGACTTAATTTAAGATTAAATTACTATGTAGACTGAACATATGGCTTGCTACATTAGTGCTGATTCTGCATCTCAATTACTCTAACCACAAAGATCTAATCATTTTGTGTCAGAGGAATGGCTCAATGGGTAGTACACACGTTTGTGACATAAAGCTGACTTATGAGGCTGCAAGTTTGGCCTCCGTCATGTCTAGATCACATTTACCCTGTCTACTCTACAGATTCCTGAAAAAATAAAACGTTTTAAAATATAATGCAATAAAACAGGAAACAGTTTCTCATTATCATGGAGGCTTTATTTAATTGAAAGTTAAATATTATTACCATTTAAAATTTAGTTTTTTTATTTAATATACTTTAAAATAGAATTTATTTCTGTGACACAAAGCTGAAATTTCTGTAGTCATTGCTCTAGTCTTCAGTGTCATCCATCAGAAATCATACTAATATACTTATATAATATCAGTATTGGAAAGAGTTGTGCTGCTTATTTTTATTATTCTTTTATTTATTTATTTTTAATCTGCAGTACTTTTTCAAGTTTCTGTGGTTGACAAAAAGTTGAAAATATTTTTTTAATATCAACCTTTTATAACACATATATATTATATATATTATATATATATATATATATATATATATATATATGTGTGTGTGTGTGTGTGTGTGTGTGTGTGCGCGTGAGAGAGAGAGAGAGAGAGAGAGAGAGAGAGAGAGAGAGAGAGAGAGAGAGAGAGAGAGAGAGAGAGAGAGAGAGAGAGAGAGAGAGAGAGAGAGAGAGAGAGAGAGAGACCTATGTATCAGTATTTACTATTATTTTACTATAATTTTAATTACATTTTTGTATTTTGTAAGTTTCAGGCTTTTTTGTTACAGGCTTTTGCCCTTAGAATTTTTTATCTAATATTTATATTTTACTTCAATTGCTGGATTTAATTTTAGCTCAGGTCAACGATAAAAACAATGCTATGTTGACATATATATTTTTAACCAGGGGTCATGTAAGATTTCCCTCCATGTGCCCAAAGAGAGCTGACAGATAATAAACAACAAACCAGTGGAGTGCCCGGGCAATGGAAGAGGCCAAAACATCATTTAATAATGCCAAGATATTCATCCTTGACTCGCATCTCATTGCAGTGACAGAGTATGCTCCCTCGCCGTCATTCTGACTGACACGGAGTACTATTTGGCTCAGATTTAGAGGCACGACCCTCCTCTCTCGCCGCAGCCTCTGCTAGCCATCACAGAGGCAGTGGATACAATTACCCATTCTGATCGGGTTTCACTGCACTAGAATAATCCTCCCCATTATTGCCATAAATATTTCATGAATCATTTTGACAGAATAAAGGAGTCACTGAGGCCTCATATTAATCCGATGATGTTTTTTTTTTTTTTTTTTTTTTTTTAGGTTTTCATCCTCCAATCCTGTCACCATAACGACCCCCCACTCTTATCAGTCCCGGCCACTGTCTAACGCTGTTTACGTCTTCATCAACAAAACGCGACTGGTTGCTAAGTGGCACACGGCCCGTGGCCTTGTCTGCCCCCAGCGTCACCCCTGCACCGGAACGGTCACTGCACTGGCGCTTTTCAGCCGTCTCCCAGAAGCAAACGACATTTGTCACGGCCGTGACCCCTCGCCGCAACGATCGACTGAAAGCGCGCTGAAAGAGCGCAGCGGTATTGGCTCAAACCAGTGCAGCTATTTCTACAAATACGTTCCGTGTGCAGCAGGGTCATCGTGATTCAGTCCTAGCGACACTAAACCAACATGCATGACATTTAGCTGTTGCTTTGCCCTGGCCTGTGTTACGGATCTACCAGCCTGGATGTACTGTGCACCTTCGGCACGTCGAGAGGCACATCCTTCAGGGCACGCTGATTAGTGTGAAAAGCCGTCGTGTGTGTTGGTGTGAATGGCTCGCCCTTGGACAGGCACGTTACTCGGGTCGGACACATCACACAGCTGCGGTCCGGATTCTGGCAGGGCCTGGATTTGCCGTTGAAAGGTTCACACCAGTTAATTGGCCCTTGCTCAAGCCCGCGAATCACATGTCGGACTAATACTGTCAGCTGCAAGTATTCACAGCCGCCCTGAAAGAGATGCGCAGGGTCAGGTGCGTGTGGAAGGAATATATTGGGAGTTTTCTGGGCAAAAGTAATGATACAATTACAATAACATGATTCTCAAAATCATAAGCCAGATCTGATGTTCCGTTATAGGATTTCGGTGTATGTTTAATTTGAACAAAAAGCATTAAAAGTAATGAACACTATCCAATCTGTCTGCGTGACGTCCTCATTGCAAAATCAATGAATGCGTGTTGTACTTTAAAGACAATTCAGAAAAGGGCTGTGATAATAATGCGTCATTAAACATACAATACCCACAGCATGTTTTAAAACAATCTCAATGAAGCCTTCGCATATTTTCATGAATTATGCAAGGCATACTGTTAACCATGATTATCAGTACTCCACTTTTTTTTTTTTTTTTTTTTTTCAATTTTAAGCCAGACTGAAAGGAAAGAAAAGGCATAGATTAGCCAGGCTATCTTCGTGAAATCTAGAGCGAACATTTTAATTTTGACCCCATTATCATTTCCTCAGTGTAATTGCTGTGCCTCTGTCAAAAACGGCCATTAGGAGCGACCCCAACTAAAAGCATTCATACACTTTCGGTTTCTCCACATTCAGCTCTAGTACATGCTTAGCCTACATTTAGACTTATTAAAGCAATAATAAAAAGTTTCAATTGTATAAATGTCTTCTATAGCTTGCACAGCAGCAGCAGACGACCACTGGCAAATAACTTATCGGGGAATAGAGGAGGGGAAAAAAAAGATGAATGCTCCAATACTGCCATCTACTGCCTGCGGTGTGCTGTAGCTGCAGAAGTGTGGTTAAAAAAAAAAGAAAATTAATAATTTTTTCAGGCATTAATAATTATTCAGAATGACAACATTGGCTAATGCAGTAACAGGTAAAACCCGCTGAGAGAAATGTAAATGCTTATTTGTTATTTTACGGTATTCAGCAATAACTGTTAATGAACTAAATGAAAACATAATGCAAGTAAAAATTGGCCTTTTGTCGAATTCGCCAGCAGCAACCCAAACAACAACCAAATAACAATAAAAGTATCAGGATAGCGTTTAGCTCACCTTTCTGCCATTATGTACTCCCTAATGAACAAAATACAAACAAAGCCTAGCCACAGTTAGGGCCTCAATATGTGCGCCTAAAATCTTTACCTCAGTTATAGCCTGTTATTTTTACACAGCTGCAGAATCATTAACAACCCGAACTAATCCTGCCAACAAGACGCGAAGAGCTCTGCTAAATCTTCAACTCAGTGACTTGACTTGCATCCCACTTTTTCACATCAACAGAACAATGAAAACCGTAAAATGACCAGAAAGGAAAGAAACCGGTTGTTCGACGGCGCAAGACCTAACGCGAAAGATTTAAAACGCAAGACAAGTTTTCTTGCGAATCACAACTTTCTACAAAGGATGATGGATGTCTATGCATCTTATCAAAGATAAACAACAGAAGTTGTTCAGCACACGCCGTCATATTATTGCTGCTGACGAGCCTGAAGACAGTTAATGAATTACTAATGAATACCTTTTTAAATGTAACACAACACCCGGCCACAGGGTTCCTCCTGCTTGGCATTGGTTGTTGAAACCTGTCACCCGGACAACAGGACACAAAGATAAAACGAGATACAGCCCACTTGTACCTTGTATCCTACAATTAAACCACAGCTTCCTTGTTCCTCAGTGAGGTCATCAAACCCAGCAGTCTGTTATTACTGGAATATATGTATATATACACACACACACATTTAAAAGGAATTTAGTTCTTCTCGTTTGAGACAAATCTATGATCAAACCACAGGATGAGGAGGATGAGCGCCTTTCCACAGCAAGGCACAGCTCTGGGAAACCTGGGACTTACCAACGAAATCCGACAGGAAACTGAAAACAGTAAGTCATGTTTTACGGAGCTATATATATATATATATATATATATATATATATATATATATATATATATATATATATATATATATATATATATATATATATATATATACACACACTTCGAGTCGATATGAATTCCCACCACCAGGATTTTTTGCTTAATAAACAGCTAACTGTACAATATTATTACGAATACTTTAAAATGTGATTTATTCTTCAGATGGCAAAGTTGCATTTTCAGTAGCTGTTATTAAGTCTTCTATGTCACGCGATCCTTCAGTAATCATTCTGATTAGCAGATCTGGTGTTCATAAAAACATATCTTATTATTATTATCAACTCAGTTGTGCTGCGTATTTTCTTTTTGCTTATTTATAGGTTTATTATTATTATTATTATTATTATTATTATTATTATTATATAAATAGGAAGTTTGAATGAAGAGTAGTTTTAGATGTGAACTAACTGAAGATACTTGTGATCCCAGATACATCTGAACTGGTATCTGACCTGGTTAACCTGTCAGCCACAGCCAGATTTCAAGCCATACGATCATTACCTAAGCCGTTTTACGAGAAGAAAACAATCAGGTTAACGTTTTTTTTATAATCACACGTTTATGCAGTATTTCCTACGATGCTGACTTTCATCTAAACGTAAACTTGCGCTTGTCTCGACAGGGACAGAGTGAACTCTGTCAAACTCTCAAAGGCCATCCTCGCCCCAGACTGTCGTCAACATGTGTCTCGGGTACAAAGTTAAATGCGATTTTTAAGTACAGATTTGTGCCGCATGATATTTCAAGTCCAATAAAACCCCACTCGCAGTCTTTCCGCAGATTTCGTGCCAGCTTGGCATCAGCCAGGCAGCATTTGATTATATGGCAGGACACTCTGAAGGAGATCGGCGGCAGGTTTGGCACATCTGTCCTCTCCTACTTCTTGTTCCTTAAGTGGCTGCTGAAGTTCAACCTCTTCTCCCTCATCATCAACTTCTGCTTCATCACAATCCCACAAATTGTGCACGCTCCCAATATCAGCAGCATCACAGGCTTCAGAGGACTTGAGCTCCTCACTGGGGTGGTGAGTCCAAATACACTAAACTTAACACTTTACAAAAAGGTTTCATTTGTTCACATAAGCATGCACTAACGATGAGCATTTAAGGTAAACGACTGTATAAACATTCATTGTTAATTCATGCCTGCTCATAATCGTTTAATATTAATTTATACAGCTTTAAAGCTTACAAATATATAAGCATGTATGTGTGTAGATTCTCTGTATTGAATGCTGTAAAAATAGGACTAAACACATGTTAATTGATGCATTAGCTTATCTTCAAGGAACAGTTCACCCAAAAATGAGCTATGTTACCCTCAGGCCATCCAAGATATAGATAAATTAGTTTTTTCTTCAGAACAGATTTGGAGAAAAATGGCATTGTTGTTCACCAATGGGTGCTTTGAGGTGATGATGATCCACGTCCAAAGCTGTGCTTTTATAAGAAACAAATACATCAAGACTTTTTAACTTTAAATCGTCCATTGTTCATAATCCCTTCTCCAGTGAAAAAAGTACTTAACTTTCACTGACATATTTGTTTAGAAATGTATTGGACTTTTTTTTTCACTAGAGAAAAAAATGTTATGAAGAGACAACTTGTATTTTATTCTTACAAACAGGCAGTTTTTCACTTTAAATTGCATTATTTGATGGACTGTAACTTCTTGAGATTTTAACTCATGACCTGGAGTCACGTGAATTACTTGTGGATTATTGTGATGTTTTTATCAGCCGTTTGGACTCTCAATCTGACGGCACCCATTCACTGCTGAGAATGCATTGGTGAGCAAGTGATGTAAATTTATCCAAATCTGTTCAGTGGAAGAAACAAACACGTCATGGGTGGCTTCAGAGTAAATAAATTACATTTTTGGGTGGAGTATTGACTTAAATTAAATCAACCTAATTGTCAAGTGTTCATTACACAAAACTTCGGGTTTGAACAGTGCCAGTATCTCTTTTCGACAGGGTTATTTCAACCAGACGGTCTTGTTCTATGGTGGTTACGATGGTGAAGTAATCGCATCCAAACCTGCCTACAACATGCAGTTGGCCTATTTTTTCACTGTAGCTGCATATCTGGTGTTGTGTGGGGTGTCTCTTATCTACAGGTAACACATTTAGCAGTACGGTAGGTTATTAAAGACTTTAAGGCACGCAAGAAATACAAAGCTCGTTTTGTTGCTAGGTCACTTCCTGCTGAGCATTTACATGTTTTCCCAGACGTCACATATGGGAATATAGATATGTTCAAGTCAATGGCTGATTGTTTCACTAAAAATATGGACGTTTGAATATTTACGTCCTGGGACTCAAAGGTCACCATATGAATAGAAGTACTGAATGATGCAACAAACTAGCATTTCAGTGCCTGAAGGGAATGCAGAACGATCTGGTTTTCTTTCCTCCTCCTCAGCATGTCCAGATCCTTCCAGAACAACTTTGTGCTGGAGACAGGACCCGTCTCTGAAGGAGCGTGGCGTCTCCTGTGCAGCTGGGATTTCAGTGTTGTCAATGAAAAAGCAATACAGTACAACAAGAACAATCTCGCCATTCAGCTGAAGGTTCATACCTGTCCGTGTCTTCTTGTAGATGTCATCACTATTCGGTTTCTTTCGGCTCATTTTGCACATGTCTTCCAGGAGTCCTTATCAGAAAGGTTACAGGTGAAAAACAAAACGTCTCTGCCTGACCGAATAAAACACCTGTCTCTCCACCTTCTGGCCTGGCTACTCTCTTTAGGACTTGCCCTAGGATCTGGTGCAGGCATCTACTTCCTGGGGACAAAACAAGAACTGGCGAGTTCGTTTAGAGTGTAATAATGTCACAAAAGTATGGATTTCGCTTGCATTTCATTCTCCCGTGCATATATTTTGCTGCAGGCCTTCAAGCTTTTCAGTCAAGATCCAAGTGATTTAGGCTCAGAGGCATCTACTCTGCTTCTGCCTGTGGTCGTGTCGCTCATCAACCTGATAGTGCCTCTATTTTACTCTCTCATCGACAAAATAGAGAGCTACTCCAACCCACGCGCAAAGATCTACATCAGCATTGTGAGGTGTGCTCATTGTTTCGTTACAGTCACCAGAAGCATCAGATTTCCATTGCTAACAATGTCAGGTGACCTCACCTTCATTGTCTGTTTTGTTTCTAGAAGTGTTATTTTGAAGATGTCCATTCTTGGTATCCTTTGCTTTTACTGGCTACACGTTGTTCCCGACAGTATCTCGGTAGGTGCACTAAGATATCATTTTATTATGAGTTAGTAGCAAAGCATGATTATGCGTCTCTTTACTCGATTGTAATCGTTTCATTCAAGTGTTGGGAGTCCTTTGTGGGGCAGAGCGTGTATCGACTGCTGATAATTGACTTCATATTCTGTCTGCTTGGCATTTTCTTTGGGGAATTCCTACGCAAGTGAGTCAAACACAAGTACACAAGTCAAGTACATTTTGACTGTTGAGGTAGGTCTGCAAAAACCAATTGATTACATCTGGAAAGCCAGCTACTAAAAGTGACCATTTAGTGGATAACCTTCCCATTAAACCTATATTATAAACCCATCTGCTGCAACAGTAAAATATTTAGCAGCTTTAGTTTTCTCAGTTACCAAATAATAAACTACCTGTTCCGAAGTTTGGGGTTGGTAATATATATATATATATATATATATATATATATATATATATATACACACACACCGTGAATAATATATGTGTCTTATACTTTGTACTATAAACAGAGTACTCTGTTTTTACGAACTGATAAATAAATCTAAGGAAATGGTTTACATTACAGTTCTATTCATGTGCATACTGTAGATTCTTTCATATGAAGAGTAATTACCGATTACACATGACACAGAATCAATAGATTCACTTTCATTTCACTTTTTCAAAATTGCCACAGTGTAATCGGAACCATGTGCATCCAGAGTCTTGGCGTCCCAGAGTTTGACATTGCTAGGAATGTACTTGATCTGATCTACGCCCAGACTCTGGCTTGGTAAGTCAATATCTGCATCTCCTCAGCTCTATACTTTGATATTCCTTCCAGCCGATTGTCTCTTTTATCTCTCTTCCTGTCTGCCCAGGATTGGAATTTACTTCTCCCCCCTACTTCCTGTAATGCAAGTCCTGAAATTGTTTATCATCTTTTACTTAAAAAAGGTAAGCACCATTATAGCATCCCTTTGTCCTCGCAGTCAAGATTATATTGCACGTTGTTGGTTTTGTGGTTCCTGTTTCAGATCAGTCTGAGTATGAACTGTCAGCCTCCCAAACACACAGGCAGAGCCGCTCAGATACAAACAGTCTTCATCGCCCTACTCTTCTTCCCTTCGTTTGTGGGAGCACTGACCATGGTAGCATTCACAGTCTGGAGGTGTGATCCCTTCATTTTATATTTCTTCATATCAAGTCATACAGTGCTATAGTTTGTGACCACTTTCAATTTGAACTCTTAATAAGCTGCTTTTTTGATGACAGACTATAGAGCGGCACCGGTTAATATAATAAATACGTTTTTGCATTTCACTGTGCTGCTTTTTTAATTGTTTGTTTAAGTAACAGGTAACTGTGCCAAGACTGTTATACTTTACCTTGTGTTTTAAATCATAGGCTGCGTCACGTAAACAAGCCATTTGCAATCTTGCTTTTAACAAATGTAAGATGCAGCGTAGAGGATTTGAAAAAATGCAGGGTCTTAATATACCTTTTCTAAAAGCCGAGCACACACTCACACACACATAAAAGTAGACGTAATGCTCAAAGACTGCCCCTTAACCAGGGGGCATCAGCACTTCAACTTCCAATGGTACTTTAAAATGATTTGAAATCAGCCAAAACAACTAAAAACCGAGATTGCGATGAAGCAATTCTGCGATGTTTAATTCTGAACCTAGAAATTTAAATGATTTAAATCAATTCGTTTTAAAAATGCTAATTAATTGAATTTAAATAGTATACATTTTTGTAGTTAATGCCAAACTACCAAATACATAATATATAACCCTTCCATTAAGAAGCACTGGTCTAGTGCATTGTTTACATGGAAAAACGATTTAAAAGCGGTGCATTGAGTCATAAAATTGTGTGAACCATTTTTCTTTTGGGTTGTTTTGCAGCCTGAAGCCCTCAGACCAGTGCGGGCCCTTCCAGGGTCTGGACACCCCCTTCCGCACAATTTTCAATTGGACTGCTTCTTTGCCTGAGAATCACTGGGTCTGGTGGATTTTTGAAAACATACTGAGAAGTGAACTCTTCTACTACCTGATTAGCCTCATCGTCCTGTAAGTCCGCAAGATGGATATTTTGAAAACTGTTCTCATAAGAAAAAGCCAATATACCTTTTTTTTCTCCCCCCGGGCAGATCTGAAACTTTCTGATCTGTTCTCATTCTTCTCACTCGTCTTTCAGAGTCTTCACTTATTTTCTCTGGCAAATCACTCAGGGACGGAAACAGCTCATCAAGTCTCTGCGAGAGCAGATTGTGAATGTGAGTGCTGAGATCACACGAACCTCAATCTAGCATCCACCGCACTTCAGTGTCATCAAAAGCTACTATATATGGATAATAGTTTTAACCTCTCCGACTCCATTCTTCTTCCATCTGCCTGTCAGGAAGGAAAGGACAAAGCATTTCTCTTGAATAAACTGCAAACTCTACAGAAGGAGAGAAGGGAGACGGCATCCTACAGACCTCAGGTGCTTGTTCTTATGCGTTCTGTCTGATCTACTTCCTCCTTGCATCTAGTTGTTATTAGTAAAATGCTGTACTCGACAGAAAGAGAAACATATTGAGATTGTGGAGATTTTTGCCCAACAAACACCAGAATAGTGCACCTACCTAATGAAGCTAGATTTATGCATCTCACTTTTTATGGCCTGTGAAAGCAGGAAAAAAAAGTACCAGCAGCATTTATTTATAGATCATAGAGTACAGCTGACATGGAGCTTATGAAGTTGATGAGTTCTGCTTAAGTTGTCATTTTGCTCTTTTAAATAATGTGATTTTAATTTCTGTCATGTAGAACTTTGACCAGACGCCACATTTCAACCCAAACTGGATGAGCACACTGCCCTTGGATATGTGAAATACATTCTTTATTTTTATACTGTACATGCTTTTTTTGTGTATATTGCACTAATCTGTAACTTATTTTAACTAACTGTCATCTCTCTACTGAATGAAACATTTTGGAAACACATTTCTATGGAGTTTCACACATGGCACGTGTGAAAAAAAAATTAGTGTGGTCAATTTAAGAAAGGGTTCCCTAGATTTTTTTCTTGTGTCCATGTTTTATTAAATTACGTTATTTTAGTTTTACAATTGCTTCTTTAATTAAGTGTATCCATAATTTCCTCATAAGTAGGAAAAACACTGTACAAAACGAATATTTTACCTACAGTAATTTGATTGGTTTTTCCTCAACACATTCTGATACATCCTAATAATTTATTCTAATAGTCATGTCTGTGTAAATATCAGCAAATAAATATTTTAATATGTAAAGACCATAAGTGTCATCTGTGAAGAGCATGTCAAACAACCTCAAAGCTTTGTTTTACTGATAACAATTTTATTGTGAAAAAGTCGTTGCTTTTCATACACTAAGAACTGTACAATCAATAATTTAAAAAAAAAAAAAAAAAAAAAAAAAAAAAAAGTTTTTACGTTGTTGTTGTTGTTGCTGCAAGAACGCGTCAGATAATTACGCAAGATATTCAGCAGCTTTTAGCTTCGACCAAACGAAAATAGTGTTTACAATTGTGTTCCTACTGCTCCACCAAATCACATTTCCCTTTATCCCATTCACACAGAACTAGAGACCACTCCTTTGGCAACACCAGGAGGGTCCCATCACACTGCCCGACTTAAAAACCATGAGCTTGTTGTGTTTTTAAAATATAATCGGAGGCTTCAGTTACAAAGAGGAAAAACACTTTACAATACAAAAAAAGTTGAAATGGAACCTTCTAACTAAGTCACAGAATTTCTTTGCACCATATAATGTGCATAAAACAGAGAAGAACAACCATTGCTCTCAGGCGATGGGGTTAAACTAATACCTACAGGTGCCCAAAAAAAGAATAAAACAACACTTCATTGTAGTATTTCTATTACCACAACCTTTTGGGAGTATTCAAAGATTAAGAGAGGGGGCAGTAACACCTTCTGTGGACCCTTTAGCATTAACGTCACCCAACAGATGGACACCAATACGCACAACTGCTCTAAAACACATAGTCAACATGTGCCAGGATCATTCTATCGGTTATAGCGACTGCAAAAGGCCTGCAGCAAATAGCTTATAGGTCAAACACCGAGAGCTCGCAGCCCTCTGGGAAAGTTTAAAGGCCCCCTGCTGGCAGCCTGTCACTCAGCCCGCTTTAAACGGGCTTCATCGGGCAGGTGTGCCGCTGGAGGCCAGGGCTCATCCCTGAGATGAAGGGGGCGGAGGAGAGAAGGGGAAAAGACTGCTGGGAGGCTTGATGAAATGAAGGGCATCCTCTATTCGACAACTGTGGCTCATCAGACCTGGAAGAAATGCGCTGGGAGAAGCGAAAGGAAGTGCTGTAGATTCCCCTTGCTTTGTTTGTGCTTGATATTTAGAAGCAAGCTCGAACGGGTTCATTATCCTTCATACTGACATACATCTATAGGAGAAACCATGCTGTATATGCGGATTAAAAGGGCTTCGAGCAAAAACCTGACTTTCGAACTCATGCTGCAACACTAAAAAACTGGTAGAACTTTGAAATTATCGGGCATTTTAGCTGGTAAAGGGCGGAAACTGGTACTGAAAAGTGTTTGTTTGAGTGAGAAAATCGGGCTGCAAGGCAGTTGTGGTATTAAATTGTGGACACGAGAAGAGAAAGGTCATTACAGTATAAGCTTAAAACTATTGTAAATGCAACAAATAATCCCACAAGACATGCAGGAAAAAACAAAACGAGAGAAAGCGAGAAGCCCAGAGTAAACAAAAGACAAAAAAACCCCTTTGCCGATACTGTCCCCTGAGGAGAAATTTCCTGTAATCTGTGTTTAAAGAGAAGACAGTTCTGACCCGACGACATCACCGCTTTCTGGATCTTCAGCGAGGAAAGATTGTGAATGAACAGAAGGTGCCTGGAAATGCTTGCGCCGCCGATGGTCCCACAGTCCACATTCAACAACACAGTCATTGTGCAAACGACCAGCAAATTCAGAGACCACCAATCTGCAGTGCAAATCACATTTTTAATACATCAGTTCATACGTAAGCACTACATGTCATTTTGCATCAGCCCTCTCATCGCTGGCAAGCATGCAAGACCATGTGACGAGGTACTTCAGTATTTGCAGGGAGAACAGGCCCCTGCAAAGAGCAAACAAAAAAAAGAGGAACGCCATATGCAGAGCGCTGAGGATAATGAGCATGAGCAAACGAGAACAAAACCAAAGCGTATTATAAGCCCATAAAACAACTTCAAAACGAGGCCTCTCAGCCAACGCGGGGTTATAGAGCGGCACGGACTCTCCAGTAGAGGGCGCTAGCGCGGAAGGAAACATGCCACTGCAACGAAATCAGAGTCTGACCAAGGGTTTGTTTTTATCCACGAGCTGTGAGTGAGGAGTCAACTGTACTGCAGCAATGTGAGGGGAGAAATGTAGCCATCCGTAGCGGCAGGAAGCGTTTGTTCACATCCTGCTCTCCCCACACCCGGAGGTGGCGCACCTGTCGCGTCATTGGCCCAGCCCCGTGTTGGTTTCCTGGTGTGTTTGTCCGAGTGCACCTGAGTGTTATGTAAGGGAAGGGAAGCCCCGCCCCTGGGCCCAGAGGCTAGGAGATCTTACAGTTGTTCCTGGTGCAGTTCTGTGGCGGACTCTGAGGCGGCCGGATGGATTTGGAGCGTTTGAGGCTGTTGCCTTTGCTGCCTCCGGCGGCGTTGGCTAGCGAGTAGGATCGTCCGTGCATCATGACGGCATTCATGCCGTTGGCCATGGAGAACGACTTCAGATGGCTCTTGATGGCCACAGGAAGCGGCAGCTTATCGATTAGGTGCACGGGGGTGCAGGACACAATGGCGCGGCAGCACAAGTCCTGCAGGCTGAAAACTGCAACAGGACACAGACAAAACACACACACTTGAGTTACAAGACAAAGGCGATCAGAACAAACCTGAACGCTTACATAATCGAACTATAAAAACAAAGGAAAAAAAGCATGTGATGCTCCAGGGATTCAACAGTAGCTGCCTCCGCGCATCTGCATGCTGAGATCATTTTATATTCTCTTTACAAAAGTAATGAGAATGTTTTAAATTATTCAACATTCCCTCAGCAGATGTTAACACGCCGCCTGCATTTCTGTTCAGATGGAGTCGAATGCAAATGAGATTCACATGGGAAGCCTGACATGGGAATATTGGTTAACCGTGTTAGAATGTGCTCTATGAGGACAAACCTCTAGGAAGGACGTTTGGTATGTTTAGCAGGCAGGGTGCTGACAGCAAGCCTTCAAAATATAATATTAAAATGTATTATATTTCAAATATAGTTCAAAGGTTTGGGGTCAATACTGTTGTTTTTGAAAAAAAAAAAAAATATTACTCTCACTAAGGCTGCATTTGTTTGCAATAAGAAATTTTAAATGCAACTGAAATATTTTAAAATGTAATTTATTCTTGTTACATAGTCCTTCAGAAATCAGCCTAATTTGCCAATTTGGCGCTCAAGCAACATGTCACATTATCAATTATAAAAGTTAGAATTCATTCTTGAAGCTTAAAAATTGCAATAAAAACTGTAACTGATATTCTGTAACTCTAATTATATTCTAAATATCTGAAACCTCTGATCAATTTTAATTGCTGTTGCTGAATTCAAGTATACATTTTTTTTTAAAAACAAAATCTTACAGATTTGTAGTAGAAGTATACATTTATTTAATGCCACGTCAGCATCAAAGGTTATTTTACAATAGAACAGAATATAATAGGAGAGCAATTTTGAAAGGTGTGCTGAAAGCGCTTGCCATCTCAGAACTGCAGGACGCTGCTTCTGCTAAACAGCTCATCTGAGGCGCTGTGAGGTCTCAAGGGAAAATCCCACATAATAGTGGAAACAGACAGAGAAAGAAGTGCTTCACTGAAAGCCTTCTGCCTCTAATTACGTGGCTCTGGACAACATTCAGTGCGGTTTTCAATGCTAATGGAAAGCTATGCTGATCATGCCAGTCTTCCTGCATCACCCCGGCTGAAACCCAAGATTTCCACTGTGTTTGTTGGACTGTGATCTAAAAAGTGCAGAAAGCATGGACCTTTCTCCACTTTTTCATTGATTTCAAAGTGAAGAGATGTATTATCGGTCTATTAAAAGGCATGCTTGACGAGGACTCACCTCTGTTGGGCCTCCAAAACTTCTCCATGCCATGCCTCATCAGCACGATGCGCGACAGCTCTGTAAACGACTCAATGACGTTGAAGTTGCAGAGAGGGCTCACTTCGAAAAACGTCATACCGTTCTTTTCTGCGTACGCACGTGCCTGTTCTGTAGGGACCTGACGCTTGAATGCCAGGTGCAGCCGTTACCCACAAGAATACGGGGTACACCAGGTGCGTGCTGAAAGAAAAGGAGACGAAAAGTGGGTTACAAAGGGGATGGGAGGACCGGAGAGATGAGAACGAGGAGATGCACGCTCCTGTCAGGCTGAGTGAATCTCAAACAGTGTCACAGCTGGCCTGTCTCATTTATTTATTCAATGAGGCCTGTCATATCTGTGCCTTTCTCAAGTCCACAGAGAAAAGAGCACTCTACTGAGCAGCAGCAAGTGGGTTTAAATAAATCTTATTCTTCAATCTTGAACCTCAAATAATGCTCTGAAAGATGTATCCTATCAGTTATTAGTTGATAATGAATAATTACGCTCATTCATTTAATCATTAAAACACTAATACTTTAACACTGTTTAATGTAATCTTCAGCAAACCTGAAAGGAAATGTATACAGAAAAATAATATAAATGTTTCATACTGTGCATTACAGTGTGGCCTAAATTTACTTCAGCATTTAAAACTAAATGATTGATTTTAATCAAGGACATTTTAAACTGTATTATATAACATTATTATGTAAAAGTCATATATATAATACATTTAATATTGCTTGAGCAGCAACTTCTGACAGGATCGTGTGACACTGAAAAGCTTTTCCCCATATAAGAATAAATTACATGACGGAAGTAAATACATTTTATTAAATAAAGAGAGACCCTAACCCTAACCCAATCGCTAACATCAGAACCATAGTGTAAACATTTTGTGAACATAACTACAAACCTAAAAATGCCTCAACTTGTCTTAGACAAGACAACAAAATATCTTAGATTACAAAATGTTTATCAACTGACTGCGAGAGACCTTAAAAATGTCCTCCCTACATTAAATTGAAGCTTACTGAGCAGAGCAAAGCAAAGCAATGCACTGCATCATGCACCCTTCCGAAGCTCAGCAAGGTCAAAGCTCATTCTGTAATGAAATGACTCACTGTGAATCATCAGCTTAAATCTGACTCAAGTAAATGCGGCAAAGTCAAAACAGAGCCTTAAGTATTCTAATATTTACCAAAGCGGGTCAAAAGTCCTCAAGTTTAAGTCTCTGCTGCCAACTAATACAACACACTCCCTCTTTCCGTCGTATGTGCGCTTTGTGCTTTCTGCAGCTCTTAGTGTGAAGAAATCTTCAGTGTCAGACAAACACACGCTCACTAAGCGCAGATATCCACACATATCCACTTAAACATTCACAAGAACACGATTCTCATACAAGGAAGGAAGGAAGAGACCGTGACAGAGTAGCCTAAAAGGAAGGGGGCTGTAGTAAGAGAGACATCCTCTCTGGATATCAAACACAGCAACAGGAACGGAAGGGAAGGAAAGGAGAGGAGAGTCACAGTGACACTGTATACTACGATTCTGGGTCCGGCTTGCTGTAATACTGAACAATATTCTTTTATGAACACACATGTGTGCATAATATGCAGTATAATATGCATGCAGTAAAGTAGGGACATCTATCTATCAGTCACAAGCTTATAGCCCACAGGACTATGGGTATCTTAGCGATCTCACTTCCTGTTATCCTAAGGAGCAGCTTAATTGTACCTCATCAATCTCCCTGATCCAGCGGTCTATCCCACAAACGACCAGCGGTTGGTGATGTCATACACCAACAGGATCCCCTGTAGAGGACAAACAAACATGTATTGTTAACCCGTATCCTGTTCATGCAGTAAAGAGGGATGTTAACAGCACTTACAGGACGTGAACTGTACTGAACGCAAAACTATTTTAACACACTCCAAGCCCACTTTGTTGGACTCAGACTCTTGAAGCAAACTATACATAAACACATTGATATATCCTTTGTTATGTAAACACCATGTCCATTTTTGCTTTCAGCAAAGCACTTAGTACGACGTCGGTCCTCCTAGTGAGAACAAAGGGTGAAACTCGAACACTAAAAGTGCTTTTACCTGCGCTCCCCTGGAGTACGACCGGAAAATGGTGCAGAATCTGCCTTGTCCCGAGGTGTCCCTGAAAGCGAACAGAGACATGTCAGGACAAAAATCACACTACAATACTACGTCAGTTAAGCTTGACACATGAGCTTTGTTTCAAAATACTGTGAGCTTCTTTCATCGCATTTTAAGGCATCATAAGTCAATTTAAAATGTGAAAGCGGTTCCAAAAGGTGATCATCGTCATAATGCTGTTATTAATTCCTTTAACAAAGATGGCAATACCAGAATGCACTGCGACAAACTCACCTTCGTGTATGGCAGCTAAACATGAGAAAATCGTACATAAAAATACATTATTTGTGTGCTATGCATTTCATGTGCTTGTAGGAGTATCGCATTACCTTAATATCAAGCTAACATCAAACTAAAGCTCCCTGCTTCAGCACTATATGCGTAGCTGCCTATGAAAAGCGTTCCAAATCGGTCGCTTAAGAGGTTCTATTTCAGTTACAATGCTCCCTTAAAAGGCGGGAGCCTATGTAGGCAGTAAATAGATAGGCGGCTCACTATATTTTAGAACAAAGCTGCGTGTTTGAAATCTACACCGTCTTGGACGCCAAGTTTAAAGTTAACCCAAATACAAGATGACTCAGGCGCTTGAGTTGGCGTCACAGGCTAGAAAAACGAGTTTTCCACTGTGGCATGTCCGCACCCAAATAACCTTTCCAGCTGCCTACACACTATCTGTGAGAAATTTCTCACACAGTTCAGATGACTATACCAGGATGGAAAGTGTTAAACAAATACGCATAAAAAAGCCCAAGTGGTAGCTGCGTTTTTGTGGGGCTGAGCCCACTTTTGGAAAAGCTGTTAATTGCTTCAGAGTGCTCATCAGATATACCTTCCATCTCTGAAACATGCCATAAGAAACATAGATGTAGGAAGAGATTGAAGCCCTGTTGAGGGAGTCTATAAGGAATATGCACTAAGAAGACCAATTACTATAAAAGTATTACGTTATATAGCCCAGCACATTACAGCAGGCCATAGGAATTTCCTCAAGGGTTTGGAGAATTGCTCCTCGGGCACTTAGCACACTGTGTGTTAACGCTAATGAGCTTGTTGTTTGTCTTCATAATGTGTAATTCTGCTATCTTATACTCCAATGCTTCCTTGATTAGGGAACTTTTCTTTCTCTCCGGGGAAGTGGCTCCACGCTTTTATGGATATATAACAGAAAGTGTACATATATCAGATCATATATGTATTTTTTTTTTTTTACTACTGGCTAAGTAAGGATAGAAAAAAGTAAACTACATGAATTTTATACCTCATGTTTCCTATTGACTGGAAAACAACAAACACTCATATCTGTAAAGCGGGGAAAACTTGGACACGGTTTACTTATTTTGCAAATCAAGTTTCCGTCTGTCTCTTTGTTCATTTTCATTGCAATGAAAAGGAAAACCTGCTATCTGTGGAATGAAGCCTTATTATAACAGAACATGAGGGTAGGGACGCAACAAAACGATGCCAAAGGTGAGGCTGAGGAAAAGTGACTGTGGCATCGCCTGGACAGGACAGACTACAGTCCACAGCCAAATAGCGTATACGTTCTGCGCTTGCACGAGAGAACATACCTACCATACAAGCACATGGCAGTAGTCTCTATTCGGCATCAGGGAAACCAGAAAAGTGAGAAACGTTGATATACAAAGCAAGCAGCATTTGCTTTTACCATTGTTTACACCAGTCACGCTCATTACGGCACTGTTCTGCATCGAGGAACTACGGAACAGGGTTGTGATGCACTTACCAAAGCTCAAGCTTCACTCTCCGCCCATCCAACAGGATTGTGGTGGTCTTGTAGTCTATTCCTGCAGAATCAGAGACAGAGAACACTTAGATAAGACACCTACATGTCTGTCTGCCATCAGATATCACAAAAGCTTGCCTACTGAAAAGAAAATACTCTAGACAGGATCGGGAACTCGAAAAGCTTCGGCCGTCAGCATGATAGCATTTGGTGAACCACCTAATTTAATTCTCAGCCAATTCTTCCTTTCATTAGCAGACACTAAAGCTGAAATGACTATCTTGATAGTGACTGTGCACATTCGGTGGAAAGCTTGACAGCTGCAACCAATCTGCTGTTACCTAATGCTATCATAGCTGAAATGTGACCAGGACGCTTCCCATAAAGGCGATTACCTTGACTGCTTATCTACATTTATCATTCATAAAACTGAAAAAAAAGAACAGTGCGGGCTCCATCAGCTGAATGGCATTATCTGCAATTTCAGTTGCTTCGCAGCAGGTCAGCATTCAAGCTCACTTTGCATTTTAATAGACAGCTCTGTCTCTAACAAAGGCTCACTGCGTCTCTTTTCATACAGGCCAGTGCCTGTAATATTCACCATGCCAAAAGGGCTTGTCTCAGTGGATCATCTTTTTGCACACTTGAAAAATCTGATTATCTGTAATGCTGACAACATGAACATGGACTTGTCCCCAACCTGAAGTATTCGAGAGAGTTTATTCATCATAATAAGAGCGGTTTTGGCCATTGCTTCTCTGGTACATCAGTTCTAAAAAAGGAAATTAACTTTGTTCCTCTCTGATTAAAAAAAAAAAAAGTTGCAACCTTCTGTCATCGTCTCATCTACTTTGATCCGTTTACTTCCTGCAAAGTCATAAAAGAGTGGACCACTACATGAATTAGGGAAGAAGATTAATCACAGTTTTATCATAAAAATAATGACTGAAAATCGATGTGGTTAGAATATTGTTAGTGACTTACTAACTGACCTACTAAGAGGTGGCCAAGTGGTGTAACCGTTGTTGCGGTTTTAATACCAGTAATATCATCAAACTTGTTTAAATTGTGCAGCATTTCAGCATGAAATAAAATAATTACAACACACTACACTGCCATGACAACAATAAATAGTTTTTCTGTTACAATACAACCGTAAATTACAATAGTAAAATCCTAATTTCTTAATTTTCAAATGTTAAACTTATTTTGTTATCAGAATTCAAGTCTTTTAGTATTTTGATAAATCGTTCCCTACAGCAGAGACTTTAAACGGAGCAAAGGAAGGGGAAAGATGGGACAGCAGTCTTTTTTAGGATACTTCGTAAAGCTTTGATGACTCTGAAACAGAACAGGGTCTCCTCTCACGCTGAGCTACAGAGGCAGTTTAAGATCTCCTGACAGGAGAATGTCAGTTGCTTCTGAGCCCATAGACGTCTTCAGTCCTCCATTATTAATCGTCTACAAGAGAACGTAACAAGAGGGAAAATGGCTCGCACTTAAAACGAACCACTGGGGCTGATTTCCTGCTGCTATTCTGCAAAAGCTTTGCTCTTAAGCAGGGCAGCACATCAAGCCAAAGGAGCATCACACTTCCTTCCTCTAGCATCCCTCCTCCTTCGTTCTGGGTAATTGTATGGGCAGATGGCTCAGCTACGAGGCCTGACAAGGGCAGTACAGTGTAATTATCATCTCAGGTTCCAGCTTGGGCGCAGGCCAAGACTTCCACGCTGAGCAAAGACAGCTCAAAAGAGGCTAGTTTTTTAAGAAGAGTCAGAAGGAAAGATCCAGTAGGACTTAAGGACACATGAGAGGAGAGCAAGTGGACAGGGACATGTGCAGGCATGTTTCATTTTGATTGAAACATCCTATTATCAATGGACAGAGGAAACAAAAGCGTTTTCAACTGGAGAATGTAGCAACGTTAGATTTTTTCATAGTAGGAGGTCTTTGCTTTCAAAGCATGATGTCTTTGTGTTTCATTGTTGTTGTTTTTTTATGGCATATTTAGATGCTGTGAATTGCGATGTGCCCAGCTACACTGGTGAGACAGAACACTGTGAGTCTGATTTTGAGGATAATTTCAAAGACTGTGAGCACATGAGAAATGAATCGAACATGCCTGAGGCTGAGACAGGTAGAAAAGCTGGTTTCACTGAAAGCATGCATTTCAACAGGAGCTTGTGTGTGTGTCTGTGTTCAAACAGCACACAAGATGACTTTGACTTCCATATCTGATCACCACTTTATCATTCAGCAGAAGGAGAAGAACCTTGTGGAATAGAGATGGGCGATATGGCCTAAAAAATGTGTGTATGTATATATATATATATATATATATATATATATATATATATAGTATAATATACTAAATGATCAACTAGGGCTGGACAATAATTATATTTATAATTATTTTTAATAACGATGGTATAATTATTTTGATATACATTGTCTATGGTTCCAAAATGCAGCCCAGGTGTTGATATGAATGGAAGCGGAACCAACTATCTTCAGAAAAGTTTCGAAGATTTTTATCTGATAAAGTAGCGCTCACGAGCAGAGATGATTTTAGTTTAGTTTAGTTTTTACACTAGTTTTCACACTCAGCGCCTCCAGAATGATTTTGCATTCTCACTAAGCCCATCTCCAGCAACATTTTTCAGTTTTCACTGAATGTATAATGTATACACATCTGTGCCTATTTATTATGCTGTCCTAACAATACACAATTATATAATTTGCTGCCATTCACATTTATTTCCACTTGTGTTCAATCAGAATCAGAAATAAGGAAAGAAAAAGTACCGTCTAAAGGAAAACACTCTCTGGTCATGTATCTACCGCTGTGTCGTCTGTGCCAAATTCGTTTGCTTTCGATCACTAGCAGCCAACAAAGATGCCTGCATCTGCAACTTTAGACTCTAAATATTTACAGATGCCCACTCAAAGCTCGATCAAAGACAGATCAATGAGGGTAAAAACAAAACAACCAAAGACCGAATTTATATGAATACAAACTGCACGGTCTAAAACTACTACATACGGCAGTTTAACGCGCTTCTCTGATCTCAAGAAATCAAAAATGAAATTTGTAATCTAGCAGATGCATTTATCTAAAGCATGTTACAGTACACTTATTATAGGATAGCCCCTTTGAGGCAAACTGGGCTTAAATGCCCATGACCACCAAAACTACACATGTCCTCCACCAAAAAAAGTATAATCTAATAATCTAAATAAATCTAATAGCATTTTTAATGATAAAAAAGTGGCTTTTCTATTCCTCAGGCTTTAATATTCCACCTTGCACACTGCCGATTCCTCTACACACCCTATGTATAATTCATTTTTGAAAAAAGCCTTTCAACATTCAAACCATCTGAGCACGTCAGGGCGGCATCTCCCTCAGGGAAATATACATGCCTGCAGCGTAATTTAGCATCGCCGATTCTACGGACAGCTCGTGGAGCCATCTGTGTTGATTTTGAGTGATGGTACAAGGCAACTCGTTTGAAGCTGGACCAGCAAGCTCCCCCTGGAGATCTCAGAGAAGAGCCATCACACCCATAAAACACACACCGTTCCCTAATAGCTTCAACCGACTAGATAAACAGCAGCCCATACGTATGAAAAGGGACAGAACGAGAGCGACCGAACTCGTGTTCGCCTGCACACGTGAGGTTTATTTGGATATGAAAGGCATATCGGTCTATAATTGGTCTATCACCTCCCTGGCTTCAGTCTAATGACAGAGCGTGGACGATCTCATTACAGCGAGCGGAAAGCTATGAAAGAAATCAAATCAAAAGACGCTTGTGCTTAACGGTCTTGACGGTGTGCTGTACTGACCTGTTCAAAGAAAACACAAACACACTTCACGCTTTCTTAGTTAGATTTACTTTGTGTGTCTCATATGAGAGCGCCAGATCTCTGCCTGGAACACTCACCAAAAACATATTGTACCTTCCTGAATAAAAAGGGACTAAAATATAAAAGTCAACCGATATTGACTTTATGACCAATACCAATACATATTATTTTTGATAGTGCCTTAGAACTAAAGATAGCTACTGATAACGCATTTGGCCAATATTCATTTCTCGCTTTGTCTAGAAGTTACCTAAAGAAAAATAAGAAAACATTAGAATAAGGGAGCGCCAGATAAAAGCATTATAAGTGTTGTGTAGTAACTGTATGCATTATAATCATTCTAACCGGATTATTACCCAACAGTCATTTATTCTGAAGCAAGGCAAGGTATTGGTAAATGGGCACTTATCTGTAATAAAAACAATATGGGTTATTCCAATTATTATGCTAAAGTATCCGACACACAAAATGGGGACTGATTTTTTTTTATTTAATAACTTGCTGATCACTGTATTACAACATTCATACGCATAATGTTATTACTAATAATATCAGATTTATTCGTGATATTATTTTCATGCAAAGTTGATTCGCATGAATCACTGCTTGAAAAACTGTGGCTAGTAATGAAAAACTTTACTGTACCGTTTATTTTAAAGACCAATAACCCATTAAACTGAAGCTGGGTGATATTGTTTAAAAACAAAGATATTGTTCGAACCAATAATCGTAGCTCTTCTAACAAACAGTGCATGTCATACAACCACTGAGCAGAAAAAGTAAACGCAGCTTTTTTTATATAACAATCTAAACGGGCAGCGAACGTTGCACAATCCTGCAACAGATAAAGAAAACAATAAACCGTGTTTCCACCTCCTGTATGTCACAGAGAGCAGCAATATGGCACCCGCAGAATGACTCACCATATTCAAAAGAACAATATTGACCACGTTGGCTGGTAAACCTGTTAAAAACCATCACACAATTCCTATTTAATGGCTCGCTGAGCGACGCGCCTCGCTGCGAGATTATTCTGGCTGAAGGATGTGTTACTCTCGGTGTGTGTGTGTGAAGATGTGTGGGAAGTGTTGACTAGCTCACCGCTGCTGTAGGCATATGGAGACTCGGCAGATCCGTCTTGAAGGCTGTCCAGGATCTCTCCTTGCCCACGTCGCTGTCTCCCACCAGGAGGAACTTGAGCAAGTAGTCGTAGCTCTTCACAGGGCTGCCCTGGGTGCCCATGATTGCTCACATCAGAGCCAGAGTAAAGAATAGGAGACAACTGTGTGTGTCCTTTCTTGGATCCTCCAGAGCTCTGGGGGTCTATGGGTGTCTCGGCTCGGGTCTATCTCTGAAAGGCCGACTCTGCAGACAGGCCAAATCAAACCATTTCCCTCGCTTCCAGCCCGGAGTCTTTAAAACGTCCAGTCGTATTCAGCCTTAAAACGGTATCAGCGCACAGGTTCACTTCAACGGCAGGAAAACCGAACCGCAAGGCTGTTTACATATCTTTACACGAGCGCAAATCACCGATAATTATACGAGACGAAAATAACACGCGTTTAAAAGCATTTACCTCATCGTGGCAAGTTATTGCTATGATAGAAAAAGCAATAGAGCTATCGAGCTAGTGCATTGTTAGCATACGCCTGCCAAGCTGTCAACACAAAGAAATAACCTCATTACAATTTCATATAGTAACCAACTGCACTGTTATGACAATATTACTAATAAGAATGGATATCTGTTATCGTAAAACTAATTAAAAAGGTAATTAAGACGAGCCGCCGTTCAGATGTAGTAACACCATCGGCTAACGCTATTAGCTGTGAGCTTAGCGAGTCAACAACAGGCGCACAACATTGCTTTTATACCATAGTGCTCTAATCCAGCAGAAACTCCTTACGATTGCAATACATTCCTAGTGAAATGCGAGAAAGAAGCGCTAGGCTGAGGAAACTAAGCAGGGTGTCCACGGTCGCGCTTTACTTAGCTCGAGCGGCCGATGCTAGCGCGTCTGGTAGAAATCATGGCTCCTTTTCTGTTTTCCTCTGAATAACAAAGATTGATGAAGGTTCGCGCGTCTCGTCTCGGGATCCGCGCGCGCTATCAGGCGGCTCTGGGGCGAGGCGCGGGAGGTGAGCGATTATTAAACGATAACTCGAGCCGCTGGATATTATTGCTTGTGCTGTAAATGCTCTCGGATATCCAACATGTCCCATGTTCTCTCACAGGAGAGATCACACACACACAGTCTGTCACGCTGAGCTTTCACCTCTGACTGACTGTACCTCCCTACACACACACACACACACACACACACACAGCGCGCAGGCAGATTTGGGTTTCAAAGTACCAGTAGTTATTTTTACATGCGTCAATATTAAATACCCAAACAATATAAAATCACAAACAAATTAAGGTATGCTAATAAGGTAATGCTTATTAGGTAATTAATATAAAGTATTGTTGAAATATTTTTAAAATATTTAAGAAAATGTTTAAATATTTATATAAAATGAAAACGAATGCACTTAAAATATAATAAATAAATATCATATGATGCGTCTAAATAAAATAAATAATATTAATTTAATATTATAATGTTTCATTAATTTATTAATTCATTAATACATATGTCTAATTAAAACAAACAATGTTTAATTTAATATAAATAATAATTGAAATATTTATATAAAATATAAACTATAACACAACAAATAATAACAATACATAAATGCAGTATAATATAAATGTAATTACAATATTGTGATAATAAATAATGTTAATGATTTAATATACAGCATAATTCAAATATTTAGGTTTAAACTATTTTGAAAGAATAATTAAAATATTTATATAAAATAATCTAAACTAATATACTTAAATTATAATAAATAAGTATAGTTAAAATAAGTAAATAATAATTTCATATATTTATTTTATATGTATAATATTTATAATTTATATACTATTTATTTTATATATTTTATATATTATATATTATATATTATATTTATTTTAACAGTGATGACATAAATAAGTCAATAAATAACAAATAAATATATTATATTTATTTATACAAACAGTTGATATACAGTGAACTAACAATAAATAAATAAATTAATAATGTTAATTGTTTAATATTAAATATAAATAAAATATTTCTGACAAAATGAATATAAGATAAATAAATAAACAAATAAAATACCCACAACCTTCTAAGGACACTTTGTCTGGAGGAAATTGTTTTTTTTTTTATTGCAAGTAATGCATATGTCCAACAAATCTTCCTTCTATAATTATGCAACTGTCTGTTTTTAATATTTTGTTTTTGAGAAACACTAATGTTGTTCCAAACCTCTTCTTTCTTCAGTGGAGCACAAAAAGAATGACAGCCTCAGTCACCCATAGCTTTCACTGTATGGAAAATATTAATGCTGTGAAAGTGAATGGTAACTGTAGCTGCTTGTACCCACATTCTGGATTCATAAGGTGACTAAATAATAGTTTCTTGGTGAACTTTTCCTTTAAATCAATCTTTAAAAAATGTATGGCTTTCACTTTCTGTTTGCAGTACTTATATTACAGGATTGCTGGTTCAGTGGCAGATGGGAGGGTTAATGTGCTGGGACAAGCCAGAGGACTCTCTCACTTTCAGGGATCAAAGAAGATAATCCCTCCCCTGAATAGATTAAAATGCAAATTGCTGTATGAAGTCTTTGTGTCTGCCCATCCAGATTACAGCTACACGAGGGTCTCAAGGGAGACAAGGACATCTGGACCCCGCCCAAGTTCTATACCAGTCATTATAAAACATAAACGCTCTCCCCAACACCTAATAATAGTATTTGTTCTCCTGGACAAGATATGAGGCAGCTGTTTTTGAACAGAATTCTGTCAATGTCCAATTTTTACGATCGTGATATGGAGAACCTGTAATAAATGATTATTATGACTACATACACTGTAAAATACAATAAAAATAAATATTATACAATAATTATAATACAACAGATGCTATACTCCGCTATAGAAGTAGCTATGTTTATATATAGAGAGAAAGAGTTGTTAGTTATGCTTGGAATAGCATGTTTGTGTCAGATATACACAAAGGGCAATTCACCCTTCAGTAACATAAAGGTGAATCCCAGCTCAGATGTTTTTTCACTGAATAGCCAGAAGCCCGTCATTGTTGTGTTATGCTCTCGGTCCAGTCTGAGCACATTCTTCACAGGCTGTTCTCCCCAAACAAAAGATGCACGTTTCAGAAAATTGGTAAACTTTAAATATCAACCGTTTGTAGTCCAGACACGAATCGGACGATCTAAGATGCACAAAGATACTGCAATCTACAAAAAGGTATTAAATAAACTTTATTGAGGTACATTTAGAGTTTGAAAGATTTAACAGCACAGATGCATATTTTGATCGTGTTATAAAAATCTTGACTTAATTAAATCATTTACATGAATAATAATAATAGCTACAAAACAGCAATTTGGCAACACAGACACAAGTGGATTATAATTTACACTAATCTGTATTAAATTCAACATTCAGACAGGACACAGTCAGCTAGATTAGGCTTTTTATAGCTCACTTTTATCAGTCATTTCCTTTCTATCTGACCATCGAGAGCTGCAAAAAACCCCAAAACAAAACAAAACTGAGGCGACGTCAACAGGACACTTCCAGTCCAGTGATCTTTGTTACATTATGGCTGTGATTGAGCGACACAAGTTTTAAATATCAAAGCTACAATATAAGTAACACTCTTTTTTTTTAATGGTACATATTCAGTGTTATAAAAAGTACTTAAAAAGTTTTAAAATAAATACAAAAATGAATCACAGTTTCAATCGAAGATTCTACTCAATGTTTTAAAAAGAAAGTTCATGATTTAAATCTACAACGAAGGAACATCTACTTCTAGGACTATTTGGAGTGTCACTGGAGTCAATGTTCATGTGTCTGGCTGCAGGTCCCAGAGTTAGTCGGTCTTGGCAGTCTTCTGCTTCCAGGGTAAATGAGCTCTCCTACAAACAGCTTTTTGCACAATGTGTGCCCAGGAATCCCCTTAGGGTAACAGCTATAAGTGGGCGTCCGATAACACTGAAGTACAGAGCTACATTTCAATGGGTTGATCTGAAGGTGGAAAAGAAAAGACATTTTTCATTCACGTTTGCTCATCTGGGACAGAGACGAGTAAAGGACGTCAGTGTTTGCGCTGCACTGTGAGCCGTACAAAGCTCATATCCAACAACCTCATATCCATCTCACAAAATCAACAGGTCAAACCACTAATGAAAGCCAAGTATAAATAAACTATGAGACGACAAGCTGTTTTAGCAACAACCAACCTACCTCCATCATCAGGTGAAGAGGAGTTCCGGCCTGACAAAGCACCTGAAATTTAACGCCCTCTGGAATACAAAGAGATTCATAAACTACTTATTAATCATATAAATGCATACCTAAGCGGTTTTCACTGCGACCTATAAGTACATTCATATTGTCATCTCTATCATGGAGAAAGTTTCATTGATTTCTTTATGGCTGCTCACCTGCCAGTCTGTATGGTCTGCAGATACCGAGGGCGACGCAAACAGGGGAAGGAGTTGATGAAGTCCACACTAACATGAATCACTCCTGAAACAGCACCACCACCAGACGCAGCTACAAACACAGAACAAGATGCTTATGTTATCAACATATAAATTGAATATTTATGGCTTTTATGAATCTTTTTTTTTTTAAATAGCATTTAGATTTTTACAATAGTATTATGGAGCGCAAAACCTTTTAACATTGATGAGATGTAATGTTGTTTTAAGCTAGTTAAAATAGGTAAAATATATTACATTTGATTACATTTACATTTTATTACAGTTATTTTAAATTGTAATAATATTTTGCTATATTCCTGTTTTTATTGCATTTCTGGTCCAATAAATGCAGTGACAGAAAGTATAAAAGATATATACTTAACTACTAAAAAAATAATAAAAACAGGCCCCAAACAGTAATATACTATAAAATCATCAAGAGTCAAAATAATAGATTTTTATTAGGATATTAGTTACAGATCATGTACCTAATGAAGATATTTTGTAAATTTCCTACCATAAATATATTTAAACTTTTCTAAAGAAATATCTAGACAGCTTTAAAAGGCGTATTTTCTTAGATTTTTCTGCACCTTGAGATATTTAAATCTGTTGCACCTCAGCATAATATTGTTAAAACCTATGACTTGTCTTGTGGTCCAGGGTCACCTACAGTGACAAAGAAACGCAGCTGGCTTTTGGGCTGATTTATTATTACGTTTAAAAACGTTGAGGCGTAAAAGTGTGAAGATAGACTCACCAGGGTAAAGACGAGGTAATACAGGGCAGTGGTGGGAAGCAGGAACAGCAGAATCGTAAAGAGCAACGTGCCAATGAACAACTGCAAAGGAAACAGAGCGGTGTCAGATGTGTTCTGTAGGGATGTGCTAAACAGCTAGCAGTGGTGCAGGAAAAGTACCTGGTCCAGGTCGTACGAGCACGAGTCAACCCTCTGCCTCAATACATCTCCATTTCTTCCTGAAGAGCCGCTACAGCGAGGACAGGACCGTAGATCTTCAGACAGTAGAGTCTGACAGCAAAGATAGGAAAGTAAACTTCACTAACAAAGAAACTGCACTGCACTTCTCAGAAAAGATTAAAAGCCTTAGAATGTTGTGTCAAGGCTAATATGTGAATAAAAGTAACTGCCCAGGAAGATATGAGACAGAGCCTTAAAGAGATAGTACACCTAAAATTCTGTCTTTCCTGACTGTGTAACGTTCTTTCTAGAACAGAACTTAAACTTTACTTTTAACTTTCATACAATACAGGACTCTAGTGGACTATTGTTCCTATCCACCTGTATAATACGCTAAACAGCAGCCTTGGACACTTTGTGAAAACAGAAAGTCATACAGGTTTGGAATGACAAAAAGTAAAAGAAATATTATTTCTGGGTGAACTATTTTCTTTAACAGGCACAAATGTAAGGGTTGGCACTGCCCTCTACAGGAGCGCTCAAACATAACAAAGCCAAGCTCACACTTGCCCCATACACATAAAAACAGTAGATGTGGAAAGTGAGGAGGGCCACAATGTCGGACAATATGGAAAGAGCAAAGGTCAATCCCAAGCAGGCTGAGAGTCCGACATACCACAGGATTCTCTCAATGAAAGGAGACATCAGGTGGATGTAACCTGGAGACGTCACCATAAAAAACACAGGTGTGATTCATTCATAGAAACACTAGGAGAATACCTGAACTGAAGATCTACTCACTGATCCACAGATGAATGTGGTAGAGAAAGAATCTCCCCAGAACCTGGTCCAGAGCTCTGTTCATCTTCAGTCCAGCAGGAGCTCCCATCAGCCACTCCAACAGCTCCTGGAGCTCTTTAGCCACACGCTGTCAGAGAACACAAGAGTTTCAGATTTTCAGAACAGTCTGTCTACCCATTTATATACGACGAGTTTGTTTGTAATAACAGATCACTTTTTTAGTACATTTGATCAAATCCTGGCAAACAGCTGATTGAGGCTTCACTGTTATTCAAAAACTGATTTACTGACGGTGATGCACATAATACATCATACAACCCTAATGCATATGCATGCATATAACAATGTGCGATACATAACATATACTCACACATGCACAAACACCACCCCTTTAAATATTTAGAGTTAGTAAGACTCACATGCAGCACAACTGTTTTCGATGTCGATATTAAGAAAAAATATTCTTGAGTGCATATTCAGCATATTGAAATGATTTCAAAGGTTCATATGAAATTAAAGATTATTTAGCTTTACTGAGCACATAAATAAATACTTTTTACAATAGAAAATAGTAATTGTACTGTTTTAATATTGTTTAATAGGAAAATTCTTACGAAAGCAGAAACAAAATTACACCTCTGCACTTCGAAGGATGAATGCTGAACACTTTCCCCATTATATTTTGTTAATTTTTTACAATTGCATATAGCTAAAATGTGCTTTTACTGTTTTGTCTAGCTTATTAATAAAATTTTATTAAATGTAATAATGTTTACTTAATACTAAACATTTCTTAAATATACAGTTTAACTTAAAAATGAATTATAAAATGAAATTAAACGATTATATTTTTTGCCATTTTTAAAACCCCTTCTTGAATCCGTCATAATTTTTCACTGTACAAATAAATGCAGCCTTGCTGAGCAGAAGAGAACTCCTCCTCTTATTTTGTTTAAAATGTTACAAAATAGCAGACTAGTAATGAATGTTTCAGTGCAGATTCGGACTTTTTGAACTAGTTGTTTGAATGAGCTACATGCAACTCGTATTGTGAAAACATGAGGGTCTGCAGTTTATTTAATCATTTACTAATTCCAGCCATCACACAGCAACCAGCACATCATGTTATTGTTAGAGCATAATTTAGCTTACATTTTCGGTTTGCGAGCGTCCTTAGTTTTTAACCAAATAAATGCAGCTTATCAAGCATGCAGAACTTTCAAAAATATTAACAAATCATACTGATCCCAAATTTCCTAATAATGTGCAATGTAATGTGCCATGACTATCAGCCACAGGTACCAAAGTATCTGCTAATTTGCTTATACGATTTTCCCTATAAAGCCATGAGATGAGCAGCAAACCAAGGGCTATATCCACAAGAAAGGACACAAAAATGTTTGCTTTTCTGCAGAGGATGAAAAAAAATAAGGTGTGAGAATAAGGATTTATCAAATAACAAAGGATTTTTTAATAAGTACCATGTTTAGTGTGTAAATCTATTTTGTAAATTAACATGAAAATATTTTAATATTTTTTGGTGACAAGGCAAAAGTTATGATATCTAGTACTTATCTACTATAAAAATTATCTAAAAAATAATCTAGCAATAACTGGAAATTAGTTTAAAAATAATAGAGAGAGAGAGATGTCATAAGGTTAAAACTTTTCTCAAAATTAATCAAATGTTGTCTAAAAACTATTTGAAAAAGCCAACATGAATTCAAAGAGTATATATCTAAGAATTAGTCACATGTAATTCAAAACTCAAAGTTTAGTCTTTCTGTTATTGATGAAGCTCTGTGATGTCATTGCACTCATATAAATCGCATGTGTGTGGTAGCTTTGGGAGAGAGAAAACAGTCTTGAAGTGAACTGCTCTGTATCCCGACTGAATACAGGTGGACAAATTGGCTGAGATGAAATACACTGACTTTAAATCAAAATCTGCAAAACATAAATAAATTCCTAAATATGATTTCTTTTTTCCGACAGCAGGTTAGCCGTATAGACATCAACTCACCTGGAAACTGTCAACCAGTGCCAGAGATACAGCAAGCTATGTGGAGTGAAGATGCAGACTGGAATCGATTTCTGCTTTAAAAGTCCTGGCACACATCGCCAGCCTCCCCGCCTTCTGACTGCCAGTGTGTGAGCTTGAGAGTCTGAAGGCTATATTCGGTCTGCGAAAAGAGAGGCTGACTGGAGCTACCGGTTCGCGACCGGCGTAGCCCGAGGGCTCAACATCGACTTCTGGCCGCCCTGTACTGCGTGAAGCTGGGATAGCAGCAACTCCTTCCTCTGGTCGTAGTACGCGAATGGTGATGATTCCACCATCGTGGCGTTTCCACCGCCCTGGTCCTTGCAGAAGCTTGCCACGCTTGGACCACCTGATGCGCAAAGCTTCATTTTGCTACCCTCACGCCTGGACCGCAGCGCCAGCATTCTTGAGGGGAACATGGCGCCCCAGGGTCTTTTAGGAAGCTGTCTATTCCTTCTGGTTTCTTTGCACATGCTCCAGGAAGCTCGTGACGGCTGGGATCCACCTGAGTCTGGCTCTGTAGCTCACTTCCGGGCACTTCTCTACCTGACCTGTATAAAGGGGTAGTGAATGACAGGCCAGTACTACAGCAGAATTCGTGACCTGGGATCCAGCCGCCCACCAGCAGACCGCTGTCGTGCAGTGTTGTTAATGGGGGAAAAGTGTTAAAGACTTTGAGTACCAAGTGATGGTGTACTATGAAGTCCGGAAAGATACACTTGCATGGACAAAAACACCATTAAAGGGAACAATAATATTTGCATATGCTCATATAGCACCTATAAAGTAAAGTTTTGAGTTGTCAAGTCAAAAATTAGTATGCAGTTTGCTTAGAAGCATCCAGGATCCAGCGAGGACAGTTCTGTTGTGCTCGTGCCCTCTCAAAATGAATTGAACGTGAATTTGGGTCGTTTCTATGGAAACCACGCGCTCCAGGCAAAACTCACATCGATTTAATTTGCAATCTTACCGTGAACAAATGCAGGGTCAGGTGTTACTGTTTGTTGTAATTAGTAATTAAGTACTCACAGAGTTAAGTTGTGGATTTAAAGGCAAGGACTTCTCAGAAGTTTGCTCTTATCTTGTAACTGACGACGTGCAAGTTAACTCTATTGTGTGCGATAACCAACGCTGGCATGTTCCCCAAAAAGTAAAATAATTACACTAAATCATGAGAAACAGCAGCCGAGGTAATAGTCTAGTTGTAACTCTTGTTAAACTACCCGAAAACCG
>NC_056701.1:18847630-18850933 GCF_018831695.1 Puntigrus tetrazona | reverse complement strand
TTATATAAATAGGAAGTTTGAATGAAGAGTAGTTTTAGATGTGAACTAACTGAAGATACTTGTGATCCCAGATACATCTGAACTGGTATCTGACCTGGTTAACCTGTCAGCCACAGCCAGATTTCAAGCCATACGATCATTACCTAAGCCGTTTTACGAGAAGAAAACAATCAGGTTAACGTTTTTTTTATAATCACACGTTTATGCAGTATTTCCTACGATGCTGACTTTCATCTAAACGTAAACTTGCGCTTGTCTCGACAGGGACAGAGTGAACTCTGTCAAACTCTCAAAGGCCATCCTCGCCCCAGACTGTCGTCAACATGTGTCTCGGGTACAAAGTTAAATGCGATTTTTAAGTACAGATTTGTGCCGCATGATATTTCAAGTCCAATAAAACCCCACTCGCAGTCTTTCCGCAGATTTCGTGCCAGCTTGGCATCAGCCAGGCAGCATTTGATTATATGGCAGGACACTCTGAAGGAGATCGGCGGCAGGTTTGGCACATCTGTCCTCTCCTACTTCTTGTTCCTTAAGTGGCTGCTGAAGTTCAACCTCTTCTCCCTCATCATCAACTTCTGCTTCATCACAATCCCACAAATTGTGCACGCTCCCAATATCAGCAGCATCACAGGCTTCAGAGGACTTGAGCTCCTCACTGGGGTGGTGAGTCCAAATACACTAAACTTAACACTTTACAAAAAGGTTTCATTTGTTCACATAAGCATGCACTAACGATGAGCATTTAAGGTAAACGACTGTATAAACATTCATTGTTAATTCATGCCTGCTCATAATCGTTTAATATTAATTTATACAGCTTTAAAGCTTACAAATATATAAGCATGTATGTGTGTAGATTCTCTGTATTGAATGCTGTAAAAATAGGACTAAACACATGTTAATTGATGCATTAGCTTATCTTCAAGGAACAGTTCACCCAAAAATGAGCTATGTTACCCTCAGGCCATCCAAGATATAGATAAATTAGTTTTTTCTTCAGAACAGATTTGGAGAAAAATGGGATTGTTGTTCACCAATGGGTGCTCTGAGGTGATGATGATCCACGTCCAAAGCTGTGCTTTTATAAGAAACAAATACATCAAGACTTTTTAACTTTAAATCGTCCATTGTTCATAATCCCTTCTCCAGTGAAAAAAGTACTTAACTTTCACTGACATATTTGTTTAGAAATGTATTGGACTTTTTTTTTCACTAGAGAAAAAAATGTTATGAAGAGACAACTTGTATTTTATTCTTACAAACAGGCAGTTTTTCACTTTAAATTGCATTATTTGATGGACTGTAACTTTTTGAGATTTTAACTCATGACCTGGAGTCACGTGAATTACTTGTGGATTATTGTGATGTTTTTATCAGCCGTTTGGACTCTCAATCTGACGGCACCCATTCACTGCTGAGAATGCATTGGTGAGCAAGTGATGTAAATTTATCCAAATCTGTTCAGTGGAAGAAACAAACACGTCATGGGTGGCTTCAGAGTAAATAAATTACATTTTTGGGTGGAGTATTGACTTAAATTAAATCAACCTAATTGTCAAGTGTTCATTACACAAAACTTCGGGTTTGAACAGTGCCAGTATCTCTTTTCGACAGGGTTATTTCAACCAGACGGTCTTGTTCTATGGTGGTTACGATGGTGAAGTAATCGCATCCAAACCTGCCTACAACATGCAGTTGGCCTATTTTTTCACTGTAGCTGCATATCTGGTGTTGTGTGGGGTGTCTCTTATCTACAGGTAACACATTTAGCAGTACGGTAGGTTATTAAAGCCTTTAAGGCACGCAAGAAATACAAAGCTCGTTTTGTTGCTAGGTCACTTCCTGCTGAGCATTTACATGTTTTCCCAGACGTCACATATGGGAATATAGATATGTTCAAGTCAATGGCTGATTGTTTCACTAAAAATATGGACGTTTGAATATTTACGTCCTGGGACTCAAAGGTCACCATATGAATAGAAGTACTGAATGATGCAACAAACTAGCATTTCAGTGCCTGAAGGGAATGCAGAACGATCTGGTTTTCTTTCCTCCTCCTCAGCATGTCCAGATCCTTCCAGAACAACTTTGTGCTGGAGACAGGACCCGTCTCTGAAGGAGCGTGGCGTCTCCTGTGCAGCTGGGATTTCAGTGTTGTCAATGAAAAAGCAATACAGTACAACAAGAACAATCTCGCCATTCAGCTGAAGGTTCATACCTGTCCGTGTCTTCTTGTAGATGTCATCACTATTCGGTTTCTTTCGGCTCATTTTGCACATGTCTTCCAGGAGTCCTTATCAGAAAGGTTACAGGTGAAAAACAAAACGTCTCTGCCTGACCGAATAAAACACCTGTCTCTCCACCTTCTGGCCTGGCTACTCTCTTTAGGACTTGCCCTAGGATCTGGTGCAGGCATCTACTTCCTGGGGACAAAACAAGAACTGGCGAGTTCGTTTAGAGTGTAATAATGTCACAAAAGTATGGATTTCGCTTGCATTTCATTCTCCCGTGCATATATTTTGCTGCAGGCCTTCGGTTTCAGTCAAGATCCAAGTGATTTAGGCTCAGAGGCATCTACTCTGCTTCTGCCTGTGGTCGTGTCGCTCATCAACCTGATAGTGCCTCTATTTTACTCTCTCATCGACAAAATAGAGAGCTACTCCAACCCACGCGCAAAGATCTACATCAGCATTGTGAGGTGTGCTCATTGTTTCGTTACAGTCACCAGAAGCATCAGATTTCCATTGCTAACAATGTCAGGTGACCTCACCTTCATTGTCTGTTTTGTTTCTAGAAGTGTTATTTTGAAGATGTCCATTCTTGGTATCCTTTGCTTTTACTGGCTACACGTTGTTCCCGACAGTATCTCGGTAGGTGCACTAAGATATCATTTTATTATGAGTTAGTAGCAAAGCATGATTATGCGTCTCTTTACTCGATTGTAATCGTTTCATTCAAGTGTTGGGAGTCCTTTGTGGGGCAGAGCGTGTATCGACTGCTGATAATTGACTTCATATTCTGTCTGCTTGGCATTTTCTTTGGGGAATTCCTACGCAAGTGAGTCAAACACAAGTACACAAGTCAAGTACATTTTGACTGTTGAGGTAGGTCTGCAAAAACCAATTGATTACATCTGGAAAGCCAGCTACTAAAAGTGACCATTTAGTGGATAACCTTCCCATTAAACCTATATTATAAACCCATCTGCTGCAACAGTAAAATATTTAGCAGCTTTAGTTTTCTCAGTTACCAAATAATAAACTACCTGTTCCGAAGTTTGGGGTTGGTAATATATATATA
>NC_056701.1:18846839-18847530 GCF_018831695.1 Puntigrus tetrazona | reverse complement strand
TCTCTCTCAGGGTATTTCTCTCACTCTCTGCTGTATTATGGATATTACAGTAACAAAAAGCTGCATACAGGCTGTAACGGGACGTCCTGTAGTTCTGAACTGTCTTATAACATGCCTCTGGCTTATTTCTTCACCATCGGCGCCGCCTTCTTCATCACCTGCATCATCCTCGTCTACAGGTGAGACAATCCTGATTTATATTTATATATATTTTATTTTTTTATTTTTTTATTTTTTTTGTGATTTTTATTTTCAGTTTTGACTGTGATGGTCCAGATGAGCTGCACTGATCCTCTGTGTTTGTGTTTTGCAGCATGTCAAAGTCTTTCGGTCAGAGTTTCCGCATCGATAAATCTAAAGGTCTGTTGGCCATAAAGGTCTTCAGCTCGTGGGACTTTAAAGTCATCAAGAAAAGTTCAGTTAAACTGCAGCGAGCGAACATCGGCACACAGCTGAAGGTCAGCACACACACGATATAGATNCACACACACACACACACACACACACACTGTATGATACACGCACACACACACACACACACACACACACACACACTGTGTGATACACGCACACACACACACTGTGTGATACACGCACACACACACACACACACACAATGTATGATACACGCACACACACACACACACACACTGTATGATACACGCACACACACACACACACACACACACTG
>NC_056701.1:18846211-18846739 GCF_018831695.1 Puntigrus tetrazona | reverse complement strand
TATTTAAATTATAAAATATAAAGCAAGCAAAATAAAAAAAATATGATTAAATTTTTTAAAAACACAATATATGTATATCACATAAAAATGTTTCTATATGGAGGTTTGAAGTGTATTTTAACAGTAAGTGTGTGTACATGTTTATTTCCCAGGAACCTGCTGCTGAAGGTGAGCGTGCTGGGAGTGCTGTGTTATCACTGGCTGTACCGCGTGGCGTCGTATCCTGAAAGTCTGGGCTTACAGGCGAGTTCTCGTCGTGTGTTTGAGCTCGGTGTGTCCGTATCTTAGGATCTCTGACGCCTGTGTTTCTGCTCAGTGCTGGGAGAGTTTCGTCGGGCAGGAGCTGTACCGATTCCTCCTGATGGACTTCATCTTCATGCTGCTGGACACCTTCTTTGGAGAGTTTCTCTGGAGGTGAGGTCACTGTTCTCTCAGTAGAGTTCCCAGAACAACAACCAATGCGTAGTGTGTGTGTTATCCTGATTGTATGTTTGTTTTTAAATAAATGAAAGATCTATAAATAAACAG
>NC_056701.1:18843653-18846111 GCF_018831695.1 Puntigrus tetrazona | reverse complement strand
TATATATATACACACCGTGAATAATATATGTGTCTTATACTTTGTACTATAAACAGAGTACTCTGTTTTTACGAACTGATAAATAAATCTAAGGAAATGGTTTACATTACAGTTCTATTCATGTGCATACTGTAGATTCTTTCATATGAAGAGTAATTACCGATTACACATGACACAGAATCAATAGATTCACTTTCATTTCACTTTTTCAAAATTGCCACAGTGTAATCGGAACCATGTGCATCCAGAGTCTTGGCGTCCCAGAGTTTGACATTGCTAGGAATGTACTTGATCTGATCTACGCCCAGACTCTGGCTTGGTAAGTCAATATCTGCATCTCCTCAGCTCTATACTTTGATATTCCTTCCAGCCGATTGTCTCTTTTATCTCTCTTCCTGTCTGCCCAGGATTGGAATTTACTTCTCCCCCCTACTTCCTGTAATGCAAGTCCTGAAATTGTTTATCATCTTTTACTTAAAAAAGGTAAGCACCATTATAGCATCCCTTTGTCCTCGCAGTCAAGATTATATTGCACGTTGTTGGTTTTGTGGTTCCTGTTTCAGATCAGTCTGAGTATGAACTGTCAGCCTCCCAAACACACAGGCAGAGCCGCTCAGATACAAACAGTCTTCATCGCCCTACTCTTCTTCCCTTCGTTTGTGGGAGCACTGACCATGGTAGCATTCACAGTCTGGAGGTGTGATCCCTTCATTTTATATTTCTTCATATCAAGTCATACAGTGCTATAGTTTGTGACCACTTTCAATTTGAACTCTTAATAAGCTGCTTTTTTGATGACAGACTATAGAGCGGCACCGGTTAATATAATAAATACGTTTTTGCATTTCACTGTGCTGCTTTTTTAATTGTTTGTTTAAGTAACAGGTAACTGTGCCAAGACTGTTATACTTTACCTTGTGTTTTAAATCATAGGCTGCGTCACGTAAACAAGCCATTTGCAATCTTGCTTTTAACAAATGTAAGATGCAGCGTAGAGGATTTGAAAAAATGCAGGGTCTTAATATACCTTTTCTAAAAGCCGAGCACACACTCACACACACATAAAAGTAGACGTAATGCTCAAAGACTGCCCCTTAACCAGGGGGCATCAGCACTTCAACTTCCAATGGTACTTTAAAATGATTTGAAATCAGCCAAAACAACTAAAAACCGAGATTGCGATGAAGCAATTCTGCGATGTTTAATTCTGAACCTAGAAATTTAAATGATTTAAATCAATTCGTTTTAAAAATGCTAATTAATTGAATTTAAATAGTATACATTTTTGTAGTTAATGCCAAACTACCAAATACATAATATATAACCCTTCCATTAAGAAGCACTGGTCTAGTGCATTGTTTACATGGAAAAACGATTTAAAAGCGGTGCATTGAGTCATAAAATTGTGTGAACCATTTTTCTTTTGGGTTGTTTTGCAGCCTGAAGCCCTCAGACCAGTGCGGGCCCTTCCAGGGTCTGGACACCCCCTTCCGCACAATTTTCAATTGGACTGCTTCTTTGCCTGAGAATCACTGGGTCTGGTGGATTTTTGAAAACATACTGAGAAGTGAACTCTTCTACTACCTGATTAGCCTCATCGTCCTGTAAGTCCGCAGGATGGATATTTTGAAAACTGTTCTCATAAGAAAAAGCCAATATACCTTTTTTTTCTCCCCCCGGGCAGATCTGAAACTTTCTGATCTGTTCTCATTCTTCTCACTCGTCTTTCAGAGTCTTCACTTATTTTCTCTGGCAAATCACTCAGGGACGGAAACAGCTCATCAAGTCTCTGCGAGAGCAGATTGTGAATGTGAGTGCTGAGATCACACGAACCTCAATCTAGCATCCACCGCACTTCAGTGTCATCAAAAGCTACTATATATGGATAATAGTTTTAACCTCTCCGACTCCATTCTTCTTCCATCTGCCTGTCAGGAAGGAAAGGACAAAGCATTTCTCTTGAATAAACTGCAAACTCTACAGAAGGAGAGAAGGGAGACGGCATCCTACAGACCTCAGGTGCTTGTTCTTATGCGTTCTGTCTGATCTACTTCCTCCTTGCATCTAGTTGTTATTAGTAAAATGCTGTACTCGACAGAAAGAGAAACATATTGAGATTGTGGAGATTTTTGCCCAACAAACACCAGAATAGTGCACCTACCTAATGAAGCTAGATTTATGCATCTCACTTTTTATGGCCTGTGAAAGCAGGAAAAAAAAGTACCAGCAGCATTTATTTATAGATCATAGAGTACAGCTGACATGGAGCTTATGAAGTTGATGAGTTCTGCTTAAGTTGTCATTTTGCTCTTTTAAATAATGTGATTTTAATTTCTGTCATGTAGAACTTTGACCAGACGCCACATTTCAACCCAAACTGGATGAGCACACTGCCCTTGGATATGTGAAATACATTCTTTATTTTTATACTGTACATGCTTTTTTTGTGTATATTGCA
>NC_056701.1:18833378-18843485 GCF_018831695.1 Puntigrus tetrazona | reverse complement strand
ACAGTAATTTGATTGGTTTTTCCTCAACACATTCTGATACATCCTAATAATTTATTCTAATAGTCATGTCTGTGTAAATATCAGCAAATAAATATTTTAATATGTAAAGACCATAAGTGTCATCTGTGAAGAGCATGTCAAACAACCTCAAAGCTTTGTTTTACTGATAACAATTTTATTGTGAAAAAGTCGTTGCTTTTCNAGAACGTCAGATAATTACGCAAGATATTCAGCAGCTTTTAGCTTCGACCAAAGGAAAATAGTGTTTACAATTGTGTTCCTACTGCTCCACCAAATCACATTTCCCTTTATCCCATTCACACAGAACTAGAGACCACTCCTTTGGCAACACCAGGAGGGTCCCATCACACTGCCCGACTTAAAAACCATGAGCTTGTTGTGTTTTTAAAATATAATCGGAGGCTTCAGTTACAAAGAGGAAAAACACTTTACAATACAAAAAAAGTTGAAATGGAACCTTCTAACTAAGTCACAGAATTTCTTTGCACCATATAATGTGCATAAAACAGAGAAGAACAACCATTGCTCTCAGGCGATGGGGTTAAACTAATACCTACAGGTGCCCAAAAAAAGAATAAAACAACACTTCATTGTAGTATTTCTATTACCACAACCTTTTGGGAGTATTCAAAGATTAAGAGAGGGGGCAGTAACACCTTCTGTGGACCCTTTAGCATTAACGTCACCCAACAGATGGACACCAATACGCACAACTGCTCTAAAACACATAGTCAACATGTGCCAGGATCATTCTATCGGTTATAGCGACTGCAAAAGGCCTGCAGCAAATAGCTTATAGGTCAAACACCGAGAGCTCGCAGCCCTCTGGGAAAGTTTAAAGGCCCCCTGCTGGCAGCCTGTCACTCAGCCCGCTTTAAACGGGCTTCATCGGGCAGGTGTGCCGCTGGAGGCCAGGGCTCATCCCTGAGATGAAGGGGGCGGAGGAGAGAAGGGGAAAAGACTGCTGGGAGGCTTGATGAAATGAAGGGCATCCTCTATTCGACAACTGTGGCTCATCAGACCTGGAAGAAATGCGCTGGGAGAAGCGAAAGAAGTGCTGTAGATTCCCCTTGCTTTGTTTGTGCTTGATATTTAGAAGCAAGCTCGAACGGGTTCATTATCCTTCATTCTGACATACATCTATAGGAGAAACCATGCTGTATATGCGGATTAAAAGGGCTTCGAGCAAAAACCTGACTTTCGAACTCATGCTGCAACACTAAAAAACTGGTAGAACTTTGAAATTATCGGGCATTTTAGCCGGTAAAGGGCGGAAACTGGTACTGAAAAGTGTTTGTTTGAGTGAGAAAATCGGGCTGCAAGGCAGTTGTGGTATTAAATTGTGGACACGAGAAGAGAAAGGTCATTACAGTATAAGCTTAAAACTATTGTAAATGCAACAAATAATCCCACAAGACATGCAGGAAAAAACAAAACGAGAGAAAGCGAGAAGCCCAGAGTAAACAAAAGACAAAAAAACCCCTTTGCCGATACTGTCCCCTGAGGAGAAATTTCCTGTAATCTGTGTTTAAAGAGAAGACAGTTCTGACCCGACGACATCACCGCTTTCTGGATCTTCAGCGAGGAAAGATTGTGAATGAACAGAAGGTGCCTGGAAATGCTTGCGCCGCCGATGGTCCCACAGTCCACATTCAACAACACAGTCATTGTGCAAACGACCAGCAAATTCAGAGACCACCAATCTGCAGTGCAAATCACATTTTTAATACATCAGTTCATACGTAAGCACTACATGTCATTTTGCATCAGCCCTCTCATCGCTGGCAAGCATGCAAGACCATGTGACGAGGTACTTCAGTATTTGCAGGGAGAACAGGCCCCTGCAAAGAGCAAACAAAAAAAAGAGGAACGCCATATGCAGAGCGCTGAGGATAATGAGCATGAGCAAACGAGAACAAAACCAAAGCGTATTATAAGCCCATAAAACAACTTCAAAACGAGGCCTCTCAGCCAACGCGGGGTTATAGAGCGGCACGGACTCTCCAGTAGAGGGCGCTAGCGCGGAAGGAAACATGCCACTGCAACGAAATCAGAGTCTGACCAAGGGTTTGTTTTTATCCACGAGCTGTGAGTGAGGAGTCAACTGTACTGCAGCAATGTGAGGGGAGAAATGTAGCCATCCGTAGCGGCAGGAAGCGTTTGTTCACATCCTGCTCTCCCCACACCGGGAGGTGGCGCACCTGTCGCGTCATTGGCCCAGCCCCGTGTTGGTTTCCTGGTGTGTTTGTCCGAGTGCACCTGAGTGTTATGTAAGGGAAGGGAAGCCCCGCCCCTGCGCCCAGAGGCTAGGAGATCTTACAGTTGTTCCTGGTGCAGTTCTGTGGCGGACTCTGAGGCGGCCGGATGGATTTGGAGCGTTTGAGGCTGTTGCCTTTGCTGCCTCCGGCGGCGTTGGCTAGCGAGTAGGATCGTCCGTGCATCATGACGGCATTCATGCCGTTGGCCATGGAGAACGACTTCAGATGGCTCTTGATGGCCACAGGAAGCGGCAGCTTATCGATTAGGTGCACGGGGGTGCAGGACACAATGGCGCGGCAGCACAAGTCCTGCAGGCTGAAAACTGCAACAGGACACAGACAAAACACACACACTTGAGTTACAAGACAAAGACGATCAGAACAAACCTGAACGCTTACATAATCGAACTATAAAAACAAAGGAAAAAAAGCATGTGATGCTCCAGGGATTCAACAGTAGCTGCCTCCGCGCATCTGCATGCTGAGATCATTTTATATTCTCTTTACAAAAGTAATGAGAATGTTTTAAATTATTCAACATTCCCTCAGCAGATGTTAACACGCCGCCTGCATTTCTGTTCAGATGGAGTCGAATGCAAATGAGATTCACATGGGAAGCCTGACATGGGAATATTGGTTAACCGTGTTAGAATGTGCTCTATGAGGACAAACCTCTAGGAAGGACGTTTGGTATGTTTAGCAGGCAGGGTGCTGACAGCAAGCCTTCAAAATATAATATTAAAATGTATTATATTTCAAATATAGTTCAAAGGTTTGGGGTCAATACTGTTGTTTTTGAAAAAAAAAAAAAATATTACTCTCACTAAGGCTGCATTTGTTTGCAATAAGAAATTTTAAATGCAACTGAAATATTTTAAAATGTAATTTATTCTTGTTACATAGTCCTTCAGAAATCAGCCTAATTTGCCAATTTGGCGCTCAAGCAACATGTCACATTATCAATTATAAAAAGTTAGAATTCATTCTTGAAGCTTAAAAATTGCAATAAAAACTGTAACTGATATTCTGTAACTCTAATTATATTCTAAATATCTGAAACCTCTGATCAATTTTAATTGCTGTTGCTGAATTCAAGTATACATTTTTTTTTAAAAACAAAATCTTACAGATTTGTAGTAGAAGTATACATTTATTTAATGCCACGTCAGCATCAAAGGTTATTTTACAATAGAACAGAATATAATAGGAGAGCAATTTTGAAAGGTGTGCTGAAAGCGCTTGCCATCTCAGAACTGCAGGACGCTGCTTCTGCTAAACAGCTCATCTGAGGCGCTGTGAGGTCTCAAGGGAAAATCCCACATAATAGTGGAAACAGACAGAGAAAGAAGTGCTTCACTGAAAGCCTTCTGCCTCTAATTACGTGGCTCTGGACAACATTCAGTGCGGTTTTCAATGCTAATGGAAAGCTATGCTGATCATGCCAGTCTTCCTGCATCACCCCGAAGGCTGAAACCCAAGATTTCCACTGTGTTTGTTGGACTGTGATCTAAAAAGTGCAGAAAGCATGGACCTTTCTCCACTTTTTCATTGATTTCAAAGTGAAGAGATGTATTATCGGTCTATTAAAAGGCATGCTTGACGAGGACTCACCTCTGTTGGGCCTCCAAAACTTCTCCATGCCATGCCTCATCAGCACGATGCGCGACAGCTCTGTAAACGACTCAATGACGTTGAAGTTGCAGAGAGGGCTCACTTCGAAAAACGTCATACCGTTCTTTTCTGCGTACGCACGTGCCTGTTCTGTAGGGACCTGACGCTTGAATGCCAGGTGCAGCCGGTTACCCACAAGAATACGGGGTACACCAGGTGCGTGCTGAAAGAAAAGGAGACGAGAAAGTGGGTTACAAAAGGGGGATGGGAGGACCGGAGAGATGAGAACGAGGGAGATGCACGCTCCTGTCAGGCTGAGTGAATCTCAAACAGTGTCACAGCTGGCCTGTCTCATTTATTTATTCAATGAGGCCTGTCATATCTGTGCCTTTCTCAAGTCCACAGAGAAAAGAGCACTCTACTGAGCAGCAGCAAGTGGGTTTAAATAAATCTTATTCTTCAATCTTGAACCTCAAATAATGCTCTGAAAGATGTATCCTATCAGTTATTAGTTGATAATGAATAATTACGCTCATTCATTTAATCATTAAAACACTAATACTTTAACACTGTTTAATGTAATCTTCAGCAAACCTGAAAGGAAATGTATACAGAAAAATAATATAAATGTTTCATACTGTGCATTACAGTGTGGCCTAAATTTACTTCAGCATTTAAAACTAAATGATTGATTTTAATCAAGGACATTTTAAACTGTATTATATAACATTATTATGTAAAAGTCATATATATAATACATTTAATATTGCTTGAGCAGCAACTTCTGACAGGATCGTGTGACACTGAAAAGCTTTTCCCCATATAAGAATAAATTACATGACGAAGTAAATACATTTTTATTAAATAAAGAGAGACCCTAACCCTAACCCAATCGCTAACATCAGAACCGTAGTGTAAACATTTTGTGAACATAACTACAAACCTAAAAATGCCTCAACTTGTCTTAGACAAGACAACAAAATATCTTAGATTACAAAATGTTTATCAACTGACTGCGAGAGACCTTAAAAATGTCCTCCCTACATTAAATTGAAGCTTACTGAGCAGAGCAAAGCAAAGCAATGCACTGCATCATGCACCCTTCCGAAGCTCAGCAAGGTCAAAGCTCATTCTGTAATGAAATGACTCACTGTGAATCATCAGCTTAAATCTGACTCAAGTAAATGCGGCAAAGTCAAAACAGAGCCTTAAGTATTCTAATATTTACCAAAGCGGGTCAAAAGTCCTCAAGTTTAAGTCTCTGCTGCCAACTAATACAACACACTCCCTCTTTCCGTCGTATGTGCGCTTTGTGCTTTCTGCAGCTCTTAGTGTGAAGAAATCTTCAGTGTGCGACAAACACACGCTCACTAAGCGCAGATATCCACACATATCCACTTAAACATTCACAAGAACACGATTCTCATACAAGGAAGGAAGGAAGAGACCGTGACAGAGTAGCCTAAAAGGAAGGGGGCTGTAGTAAGAGAGGACATCCTCTCTGGATATCAAACACAGCAACAGGAACGGAAGGGAAGGAAAGGAGAGNTATTCTTTTATGAACACACATGTGTGCATAATATGCAGTATAATATGCATGCAGTAAAGTAGGGACATCTATCTATCAGTCACTAGCTTATAGCCCACAGGACTATGGGTATCTTAGCGATCTCACTTCCTGTTATCCTAAGGAGCAGCTTAATTGTACCTCATCAATCTCCCTGATCCAGCGGTCTATCCCGTCAAACGACCAGCGGTTGGTGATGTCATACACCAACAGGATCCCCTGTAGAGGACAAACAAACATGTATTGTTAACCCGTATCCTGTTCATGCAGTAAAGAGGGATGTTAACAGCACTTACAGGACGTGAACTGTACTGAACGCAAAACTATTTTAACACACTCCAAGCCCACTTTGTTGGACTCAGACTCTTGAAGCAAACTATACATAAACACATTGATATATCCTTTGTTATGTAAACACCATGTCCATTTTTGCTTTCAGCAAAGCACTTAGTACGACGTCGGTCCTCCTAGTGAGAACAAAGGGTGAAACTCGAACACTAAAAGTGCTTTTACCTGCGCTCCCCTGGAGTACGACCGGAAAATGGTGCAGAATCTGCCTTGTCCCGAGGTGTCCCTGAAAGCGAACAGAGACATGTCAGGACAAAAATCACACTACAATACTACGTCAGTTAAGCTTGACACATGAGCTTTGTTTCAAAATACTGTGAGCTTCTTTCATCGCATTTTAAGGCATCATAAGTCAATTTAAAATGTGAAAGCGGTTCCAAAAGGTGATCATCGTCATAATGCTGTTATTAATTCCTTTAACAAAGATGGCAATACCAGAATGCACTGCGACAAACTCACCTTCGTGTATGGCAGCTAAACATGAGAAAATCGTACATAAAAATACATTATTTGTGTGCTATGCATTTCATGTGCTTGTAGGAGTATCGCATTACCTTAATATCAAGCTAACATCAAACTAAAGCTCCCTGCTTCAGCACTATATGCGTAGCTGCCTATGAAAAGCGTTCCAAATCGGTCGCTTAAGAGGTTCTATTTCAGTTACAATGCTCCCTTAAAAGGCGGGAGCCTATGTAGGCAGTAAATAGATAGGCGGCTCACTATATTTTAGAACAAAGCTGCGTGTTTGAAATCTACACCGTCTTGGACGCCAAGTTTAAAGTTAACCCAAATACAAGATGACTCAGGCGCTTGAGTTGGCGTCACAGGCTAGAAAAACGAGTTTTCCACTGTGGCATGTCCGCACCCAAATAACCTTTCCAGCTGCCTACACACTATCTGTGAGAAATTTCTCACACAGTTCAGATGACTATACCAGGATGGAAAGTGTTAAACAAATACGCATAAAAAAAGCCCAAGTGGTAGCTGCGTTTTTGTGGGGCTGAGCCCACTTTTGGAAAAGCTGTTAATTGCTTCAGAGTGCTCATCAGATATACCTTCCATCTCTGAGACATGCCATAAGAAACATAGATGTAGGAAGAGATTGAAGCCCTGTTGAGGGAGTCTATAAGGAATATGCACTAAGAAGACCAATTACTATAAAAGTATTACGTTATATAGCCCAGCACATTACAGCAGGCCATAGGAATTTCCTCAAGGGTTTGGAGAATTGCTCCTCGGGCACTTAGCACACTGTGTGTTAACGCTAATGAGCTTGTTGTTTGTCTTCATAATGTGTAATTCTGCTATCTTATACTCCAATGCTTCCTTGATTAGGGAACTTTTCTTTCTCTCCGGGGAAGTGGCTCCACGCTTTTATGGATATATAACAGAAAGTGTACATATATCAGATCATATATGTATTTTTTTTTTTTTACTACTGGCTAAGTAAGGATAGAAAAAAGTAAACTACATGAATTTTATACCTCATGTTTCCTATTGACTGGAAAACAACAAACACTCATATCTGTAAAGCGGGGAAAACTTGGACACGGTTTACTTATTTTGCAAATCAAGTTTCCGTCTGTCTCTTTGTTCATTTTCATTGCAATGAAAAGGAAAACCTGCTATCTGTGGAATGAAGCCTTATTATAACAGAACATGAGGGTAGGGACGCAACAAAACGATGCCAAAGGTGAGGCTGAGGAAAAGTGACTGTGGCATCGCCTGGACAGGACAGACTACAGTCCACAGCCAAATAGCGTATACGTTCTGCGCTTGCACGAGAGAACATACCTACCATACAAGCACATGGCAGTAGTCTCTATTCGGCATCAGGGAAACCAGAAAAGTGAGAAACGTTGATATACAAAGCAAGCAGCATTTGCTTTTACCATTGTTTACACCAGTCACGCTCATTACGGCACTGTTCTGCATCGAGGGGAACTACGGAACAGGGGTTGTGATGCACTTACCAAAGCTCAAGCTTCACTCTCCGCCCATCCAACAGGATTGTGGTGGTCTTGTAGTCTATTCCTGCAGAATCAGAGACAGAGAACACTTAGATAAGACACCTACATGTCTGTCTGCCATCAGATATCACAAAAGCTTGCCTACTGAAAAGAAAATACTCTAGACAGGATCGGGAACTCGAAAAGCTTCGGCCGTCAGCATGATAGCATTTGGTGAACCACCTAATTTAATTCTCAGCCAATTCTTCCTTTCATTAGCAGACACTAAAGCTGAAATGACTATCTTGATAGTGACTGTGCACATTCGGTGGAAAGCTTGACAGCTGCAACCAATCTGCTGTTACCTAATGCTATCATAGCTGAAATGTGACCAGGACGCTTCCCATAAGGCGATTACCTTGACTGCTTATCTACATTTATCATTCATAAAACTGAAAAAAAAAGAACAGTACGGGCTCCATCAGCTGAATGGCATTATCTGCAATTTCAGTTGCTTCGCAGCAGGTCAGCATTCAAGCCTACTTTGCATTTTAATAGACAGCTCTGTCTCTAACAAAGGCTCACTGCGTCTCTTTTCATACAGGCCAGTGCCTGTAATATTCACCATGCCAAAAGGGCTTGTCTCAGTGGATCATCTTTTTGCACACTTGAAAAATCTGATTATCTGTAATGCTGACAACATGAACATGGACTTGTCCCCAACCTGAAGTATTCGAGAGAGTTTATTCATCATAATAAGAGCGGTTTTGGCCATTGCTTCCTCTGGTACATCGGTTCTAAAAAGGAAATTAACTTTGTTCCTCTCTGATTAAAAACAAAAAAAAAAGTTGCAACCTTCTGTCGTCTCATCTACTTTGATCTTTGCCGTTTACTTCCTGCAAAGTCATAAAAGAGTGGACCACTACACGAATTAGGGAAGAAGATTAATCACAGTTTTTATCATAAAAATAATGACTGAAAATCGATGTGGTTAGAATATTGTTAGTGACTTACTAACTGACCTACTAAGAGGTGGCCAAGTGGTGTAACCGTTGTTGCGGTTTAATACCAGTAATATCATCAAACTTGTTTAAATTGTGCAGCATTTCAGCATGAAATAAAATAATTACAACACACTACACTGCCATGACAACAATAAATAGTTTTTCTGTTACAATACAACCGTAAACTACAATAGTAAAATCCTAATTTCTTAATTTTCAAATGTTAAACTTATTTTGTTATCAGAATTCAAGTCTTTTAGTATTTTGATAAATCGTTCCCTACAGCAGAGACTTTAAACGGAGCAAAGGAAGGGGAAAGATGGGACAGCAGTCTTTTTTAGGATACTTCGTAAAGCTTTGATGACTCTGAAACAGAACAGGGTCTCCTCTCACGCTGAGCTACAGAGGCAGTTTAAGATCTCCTGACAGGAGAATGTCAGTTGCTTCTGAGCCCATAGACGTCTTCAGTCCTCCATTATTAATCGTCTACAAGAGAACGTAACAAGAGGGAAAATGGCTCGCACTTAAAACGAACCACTGGGGCTGATTTCCTGCTGCTATTCTGCAAAAGCTTTGCTCTTAAGCAGGGCAGCACATCAAGCCAAAGGAGCATCACACTTCCTTCCTCTAGCATCCCTCCTCCTTCGTTCTGGGTAATTGTATGGGCAGATGGCTCGGCTACGAGGCCTGACAAGGGCAGTACGGTGTAATTATCATCTCAGGTTCCAGCTTGGGCCGCAGGCCAAGACTTCCACGCTGAGCAAAGACAGCTCAAAGAGGCTAGTTTTTAAGAAGAGTCAGAAGGGAAAGATCCAGTAGGACTTAAGGACACATGAGAGGGAGCAAGTGGACAGGGACATGTGCAGGCATGTTTCATTTGATTGAAACATCCTATTATCAATGGACAGAGGAAACAAAAAGCGTTTTCAACTGGAGAATGTAGCAACGTTAGATTTTTTCATAGTAGGAGGTCTTTGCTTTCAAAGCATGATGTCTTTGTGTTTCATTGTTGTTGTTTTTTTATGGCATATTTAGATGCTGTGAATTGCGATGTGCCCAGCTACACTGGTGAGACAGAACACTGTGAGTCTGATTTTGAGGATAATTTCAAAGACTGTGAGCACATGAGAAATGAATCGAACATGCCTGAGGCTGAGACAGGTAGAAAAGCTGGTTTCACTGAAAGCATGCATTTCAACAGGAGCTTGTGTGTGTGTCTGTGTTCAAACAGCACACAAGATGACTTTGACTTCCATATCTGATCACCACTTTATCATTCAGCAGAAGGAGAAGAACCTTGTGGAATAGAGATGGGCGATATGGCCTAAAAAATGTGTGTATGTATATAT
>NC_056701.1:18828212-18833278 GCF_018831695.1 Puntigrus tetrazona | reverse complement strand
TATATGACTCTAACTTCAACTACAGAATGATCAAATAAACATGACCAGCGCTTACATCATATTTTCCACAACTATATAAATCTTTTATCAAGCTTTTGATAAAAGGCTTATTGTGAATTATTTAATTTAATGCAATGCCTCACTTTTAGACAAATATTGTATAACACCAGCTCTCTAGTATTTTTTTTTTCGTTTATAAAAATGTCTGCCTGTAGGATGCAGTCTTCCTGTTTGTGTGGGCAAGCTCTGATTCATCCTGACAGATTTTTTCACACTAACTCTTTCTGTCTCCCCGCGCAATTACCCTGCTCTGCACCTCTCCTCACCTCCCTCACAGCAACCAGCAAGCGAACCATAGACCTTTTTTGACAGGATGACACATACGTCGGATCAACGGGAGTAAGTGGATGAAGATGAAGCCTCCGTGGATAATGGTGTTCAAAATCTAGAGCTGAGGGAGAAACAGTTATGCTAACACTTACTGATCTATCCCTGTGCAACTTCAAGTCACGAAATGATAAAAAACCAAAAATACTGCAAGCTGCTTTGTGGCCTGTGGAGACGTTGTGGTTGACCTCAAAAAAAGATCAAACAGATCAGCCAGAATTTAAAGCAGCATAATTAAACTCAAGTAGACCTAAAAGTTAAAAGTGCACTCAGTAATTTCTCTCTAATTAAAGTAAATAAATTCAATAAAATAAGTAAATAAAAAAAAGTTTCTTTTTTAAATCAAGTAGACCCACATGAGGAGTCATATTAGTTCCAAAATTGACTAATGCTGAAATTTTACACTAATTAATTTAAGTGAAATTAAAGAGACAGTCCTTCCAAAAATCATCTGTTATCACCGGTGTACAATTCTTCTGAAGACAAAGGTAGATGTTTTGTTAACCAAATATTTGTGCTTCACATTGATTTCCATCATATTTTTTCCAATACAAGGGAAGTCAAGGGGAACCAAAAACAAAAATATTACAAATAAATAAAATAAAATCAGTCACTTTAAATGATATAAAATTAAGGCATAATAACATGAAAATATATACTATAAAAAAAATCTATATTCTTTTAGGATTTTCTTTAAGATTGTCAAGATTATATTTTACAGTGTTATGAAATGTATAATGTTTTTAAGTGTGTCAAATGACAGCAAAGATGATCTAAATGGGAAAAAGGAAAATGTCCAAGCAAAATTAAATATTTATTACAAAAATATTGACTGATACCAAAAATGACATAAAAATCGAATACTGGTTAATGAAGGTGTCAGTATAAATTCCAATATAAGGTAATGCAACATAAACAAAATAATATTGGATGCGTGTTGCATCATCTTAGATGTGATCCCAGACAATACAACGGGCAGAACAAACTGTACTTCTACCATTTACAGCCTTGTTTTAATTTGTGCAAAATTTAATATGCCGTCTACCCCGATTAAGCTCCGCAGGCGTTACATAACCTAAAACACATTGAGCAACACATCAGCCTGTACGTTATTCATAAGACAGTAGGATAAATGTTTCAGTGGCACAGAACTGATTTCACTCTCGGAGAAGAACAGATGCAAAGCTTCAACTGGCACTGTTCCTTTAAAATCAACAGTCAACGCACCCTTTTCATCATTGCAACAAACAAGTGGTTTGAGAGGTTCATGCAAGTGTTTAGATAAACATCAGAACGCTCTACTCCTTTATCGCCAGCAAAGCCTGGCTGCATCCTCATTCCCCTCAGCAGCATTGTGCTCAGCGGAGAGCACAGTTACGTAAGAGTTTTGGCCAGTAGTAATAATCTCTATAAACAGAAATTCCAACAGAGACTTCTGCTGGCAAGGTGGTTAGGCAAGCGCTCTCCCTGTCTAATCATAATGGACTTTATCGACCGCGTACATACAGCGTGCACTTATAAGGAATTTTGTGAGGTGCTCCCAAGGTAACAATACAAAATAAATACACAAGTTATAAAATATGACAGAACAGGACGTAGGAAATGTTCTGAATCTAGTACGCAACCTAAACAGCAAAGGTCTACAGCACTGGTCTAATAATTGCTCGCATACCCAATGTCTTAGAATTTGTTTACTGGCCCTATGGGGGAAATATTTCTTTTGGAGAGTTTGTAAATGAATGTAGTATGAAGTCACTTTCACAAGACTGCAGTGGGTTATTAAATTTTCATCACTGTTGTGCTGGAAAAAAGAGCAACTAGTTTAAAGTTAACATGAAAACAAAATCCAGCCCATTTACTTTGTTAATGCACATCCCTGATCTTACTGTGAATTATTAATCAATGCACCTTTTTTGGAAACCCCACTTTTCACAATGCTCAGATATTTGTCATATTACTGAAGTGGCTTTTTAATTGCAGTTCATGTTGTAGTTCACCCAAAAAATGAAGATTTGCTAAACAAGCCTTCCAAGATACCAAGTTTCTTTGTCACAACAGATTTGGAGAAAGTGAGTATTAAATTATGCTATCCCCTGCAGTGAATGGGTGCCATCAGAATGAGAGTTCAAACAGCTGACAAAAAAATCACAATAATCAACAAGTAATCTATACATCTCCAGACAATCATTTAACCTATTTTGAAGTAAAAAGCAGCATGTTTGTAATAAATAAACCCATCAATAAAGCGTTTAACTTTAAGCGGTTTCCTCCGGCCAAAATAACATTTCATAATCCATAATAATGTTTTCTCCAGTGAACTTGATTTGTGCTAATTTTTCTTCTCTTTCAGAAAAAAAAACTTGGAAAGAGAAATATTATGGATGGAGGACTTTACGTATTTTACCAGTTAGGAGTCTTGATGGATTGGTTTCTTAAAAACGTCTTTCGCATCAAAATACATGAATTGAATTACTGATGTTGTTGATTATTGTGAAGCACCCATTCACCGCAGAGGATCCACTGGTGAGAAAGTGATTTAGTTCTACATTTCTCCAAATCTGTTACAATAAGGAAACTAACTCATCTCCATCTTGGATGTCCTGAGAAACTATTCCTTTAAGAATATACAGTATTATGCCTGTCCAAGCAAGGCGAATACTATTTAAAGTCTTTTGGCCTAAAGAAGATTTTGTTTCTATAACCTGTTGCCCCTCTTCTAAAAGTGGCTGGCATTCCTTCCTCAGCTGCTTGAATAAATGAGAACACAACTGTGCAAGCCACCCAGATCTCCATCAGCCTCTGACCCTAAACAAACAGGTTGCCTGTCAACGTACTTGCTAAACCACTCCAGTCTAATCTAAGCTGTTACAGTGAGTCTCAGAACGGTCATCAGAACTTGGAAATTACCCAAATTCTGTGACAATGAAAAACGGCACTGAAAATGAAAAACGTGTTGTTCTTCCTGTCCAAGCACGCAGAAAAACAATGAAACAGAATTCTGGAGTAAATATGTAAAGTAGTAAGAATTAGGAGACCTATAGTGTTGTCACATTGAGAGCAGATTGCTAATAATTTAATAACCGATATGCAAGTCAATACGTGCAAGACGTATAAATGTGATCTTGTGATACCAGCCACATGTTTGCGTCACATAACGAATGTTGTTGGTCTTTCGAACAAGACACCTGAAAAATATGTTGTTAAGCTGTGAAAGCCCAAAGGGGGATTCACTACAGTTGATTTTGTCCCCCGAGAAGAGTTACTTTTTCCAAAACAGCGAGTAACTAATAACTACAACTACTACTGAGCTGTAAATAAGTGCGGGACAAACTGGGGTTAGATGAGCGATGTGATCTTGATGTGGTATATTTACTGTTATAATAAATAAAAGATTTAAAATAAACATAGAACAGATGCAGATCTCTTGTTTTTGTGTATAACATTTTTTGTTTACATTGTCTAGACTGACAACATTTCTGCAACTGTTAAAAATAAATGGATGTAAATGCTTGCCTGCTAGTTAATAATCAAATGAGTGATACAAAGGTTATATAATCTACAATCCATAGTGAGATTTATCCGGAAATGCACAGAGCGACTGACATTAGTTTTATTTGTGCACAGAGATGAAAACTTACCCATATTGTATCCATAGGGTGACTCACTGGACCCATCCTGTAGACTGGCCAGTATTTCCCCTTTCCCAACATCACTGTCTCCAACCAGCAGGAATTTCAGGAGGAAATCATAAGCTTTTGCTGGGCTGCTCCTGTGGTTCATCTTCACATCAGCCCGATGACCCATTCTGGTACATCATGTAACTGTCCTTTGATGGACTTGTATTAAATATCTCAGACCACCAGTGCAACTGAACAATATAGCTGCTTTAAAAACAAATCTAGGTAGTACTCACTGGTCTCTACTGTGTTCAGAATCTCATGTCCACTACACTAAAGCTTGTCCTATTGTTCAAAGATTCTGGTTGTGGATCCACTGATGCTGTTGCGTCACATTAGTAGATAAATAAAGACTCTCGTATTTTTACAGTATAGTAACCAAAGGCAAGTAACTTCTTAAAATCGGTTGTTTATACTTGTATAATAAACGTTAAGCTTCATAAAACACTCCTAATGTTTTGTCATCTTTACATTTCGAGCAAACCTGGTCCATTCAGCTCTCAGCCGCGATCCCTCTCTTCTATCAGCCTCCCTAAACAGAAAAATGCGAGTTCGTCCTTAAAATTTCCTTGATTGGATCCTGTGTGGAGTTGCTAGGGCAGCTCTGCTATCTCATTGGACAATAATCCCGTCCGTCAAAACCCGAGAACGCCCATTTTGTGTTAAAGAGGGTGTGGCCAGTCTGCTGTTTTGATCCCATAAGCGCTGATTCCAGATCAGAGCCCGGGTGTTCATCCATTTAGCTTTTGTCGCGCGAACAGATTGTCAGCTGATTCTGCGTCAGCGCTGTAGAGCGCTTCAAGCGCGTGCTCGGGTTTGTTGTTTTCCGGGGCACGAAGAATGACGTAGTGTTGAAATGATGTAATATGATTATTGTAGTTTCTAAACAGTTTATTGTAGTTTCTGTTCTGTCCTTTTAAAAGCAGTACTTTGAAACTATATTTAAGTCAGAAAATATAAAGGCTATAAAAGCATTAATGCGAGTTAGCTATTTTTCTAATA
>NC_056701.1:18761287-18828112 GCF_018831695.1 Puntigrus tetrazona | reverse complement strand
AACTCTTTCTTTGGAGAGAGAATAACTTTATGCACGGTGCACTTTTTCAGATTTAAAACTTGGAGGATGTTTTCATTCAGTTAGAGCTGTTGTTACACATCACTGCATAAAAGGAATGTTCAAAAATCCACAATAGGGGGTGCAGTCAAAAAAATTGATTCAATGATCTATGCCAGGGATGGTGCTGGTACACAGCAGGGCAATTTTTGGGATTGGCGATCGACTGTCCTGCAAAGTTTGGTTAGTTGTCTAATCAAACACACCTGAAGCTTACTCAATTAAGGTCTTCAGGATTGCTTGAAAATTAAAAGCAGGTGTATTTGGATTAGAGTTGAGCAAAATGGTTTCAAAAACGGTAAACTTATTAACTCATAGAATGAGTTGGAGAATGAGCCTATTTTCAAAAAGTGGAGTGTTACATTTTTTCCTTAAGATTCTTCTATACACGCTATATCTATGTATGAATAAATGAAATGAGCCAATTGTTTGAACAAACAAAGTGTATTTAAACAGGAGAAGTGGAAATGTATTTAAATATAATGCAAACATTAATCTCTGTTCATTTGCTGAAGCATTTGAGCAACACAGCATCTGTGATTTATTAATTTACACTGAAACAACTAAGTGGTAACAGATCTAGACTGGTGGCTGTTTACTGTTATTTTGGTGTTTTTGTTCCTTAACTTCAGCTCAGATTTCAAAATGGTAGCTAAGCAAAAGTGGCTGAGCCACTCTGTAAAGTCAGAACACTGTAAATGAGGTGGCTTATAGATGCTTGAAAGAGGACCATTGGGATGTATTGAATTTTCAGCAGAAAAACAGGTTTACTTTTTTTTTGCAGCTGGTAGGACTTTTCTTAAAGTTGCAATTTAAAATACTATCTATTTTTCACTTAAATAGGCAAAAGTGATGTTTAGTGAATTTGAGCCTGCAGAACACAATGAATTATGATTCAACACACTGACTACTGTATTGGTGCATAGGAGACAATGCAATATTCTTCACAAAGAAATATAGAGCTGCTTGAGCCTTGGCACACAGTCAGGTTTGATTTAGGTGTGAGATAAAGTCTGTAAACCCTTATCAAAGCACAAAGACAGCGTGAGATATAGCATTGACTGGAAAGGTGCAGACCGCTGATCTTTCCTGAGTAATATACAATACAGAGATAAAAACGAAAATAAGTAAGCCATCAATTTATATATATATATATATATATATATATATATATATATATATATATAGATAAGTCACGGAGGAGCAACTATTACACACAGTGGCGTGAAGGCCAGGCCTCGGAGAGGCTTTTTTATTAACAAAATAAAGTGTCCAGGGGGAAAGTGTCCAAATACAGAGGGAGAACTCGGTGCCCTCGTGTGCTGCAGGGGAAGTGTAAGGTCAGGTAGTGTTCCAGAGGGCGGGGTCTGCGGTAAGGGGCGGAGTCAGAAGCGGCCGAACGCGCTCCCCTCTCCGGTCCCGAAACGCGCGAGGCGGCAGCTTTCCGCGGCATCTCCGTCAGCTTCTTTCCTCCGTCGCCGTAGGAGATTGGCGGGATCAGCGGCTCGGCATCCTGGCCCCGTCGGCCGTGCGAGGCGCTTTCAGTTGCAGCGGGGCAGGATGTCATGCACCCTTCACCGGACCTACCGAGGACAATTACAGGCGTTCATGCACGGGAAGAGACCTGTCCACTCGAGGAGAGGCGCGTAGGGCATTTCGCGGCAGCGGCGATGAAGCTAAATTCGCTCAGGTGTACCCCGTCACGCGCTGCCAGACCTGGACGATCACTACGCCCACTCCTCTCGAACACACCCACTCCCGTCGGGAGCCTGGGTGAAGGGCGGTGGTCAAAGGACGAATTGATGATGATATAAAAGGGAGGTAAAACAACTTCAAGTCGCAATATATATAATTTTTTTATGTATTTAGTTTTATACTCTAGATTTAAGAACAGAATTACTAAACTTTTTTATTGAGTATGTTGTAAGTCAGTCAATTTAAACTTTATGCTTATATTTTTTTCATTAGGAAAGTAAAGAGGCTGTAATTCTGTGCCAAGAATGGCTGAATTATTTACTTAATTTTCTACATCAAAACTAGTGTGGGGTTTTATAACAAGTTACAAAGCTCGTGTATTTTGAACAATGCAAAAATGTATGTTTTGGGGTTTCAAGTATGATTTAAAAGCACTTTGATTGGGACATTGGGACAATTTAATATCATAGGACAAAAACTAATTGCAGTAACCTAGAAGAAGATCAAGCATGATAACAGATTTTCAGGCTGTTTGAAACTGGACACCAAGGCAGGATGGGCTGTAGTTTAGCAGTAAGATGTACTTGAGTCTCACCTCATCCATGATGGCTAATTAGCTTAGAGGCATGTGCTAATTGCTTGCTGTGAAATGGTAGTGAACACATTAACCCAGACGCTCAGAGGCAGTCAATAGGTATCTCTTTTTGTCTGAAGCTATGCTTGTTAATTGAGGGGTTGTACAGCGTTGCTGGGAATTATTAGAATGAGCTCATGAGCTTTTCTTTAGTAAATGAGGGTAAATAAAACTATGGGTCAAATCCTGAATTACTTTTTAAGGTAACATTGTAGAATCAACAGGTGAGAGTTCTTTTGTATGATTTTCTGTATGTTTTTTAGTCATTTTGTTGTTGCTTTTTTAGAAATATATGGGCAAAATAAAAGAAGCTCTTTTTCAAAAGAATGATTACTGATCAGAAGATGTAGCAAAAGAACCTCAAGAGCCTTTGTTTAAGAGTTTGCATTAGCACAAACTCTCTTCTGGGCTGTACTTTGACTCTCAACATTACAATCAACAGCACTCTAAACCTTTAGCCTCTCTCACAAATGCACATGCTTCTGTAACCCATTTTCTATGGATATGCTTTATACGCTACTTAAGAAGAATGTACTCATGTAAAACATGTTTTTAAAAATGTGGAATTATATACCAGAGAAACAACAGTGTATCAGAAATTGGTTCAGTATGCTAGTTTAGTTCAATTATAACCAATCTTAACTATTTTATTTATTTCTAATATTAGAATACATAAAAAAATATGTCATAAAAATATATTCAGATACACCTGGCTTTGAGTAAGAGTAAAACATGGGGTTATTTAAATTTTTGAGTGAACTATCCCTTTAACAATTCACGTCTTTGCTTTTTAAAAGATTTCATTAGGCTTTTCCTAAAGCAAGAATAGTTTTCTTTCCAATGTGGACACATTCAACCAACACAGTGTGAAAGCCAAACATCTCTGTCCCAACTGTAGTTTGAATCGCGACCCAGGCCAACATGTAATTTCCATTTCAGCTCAGCTGTTACCTGTGTATACAGGTAATCAAGAACACGTCAGCATTGAGCCTTGACTGATATGACAGAGGTGGGACCAGAAACTTTTACCCTCAGGCAGCAGGGTTTATCACCCCCATTTCTCTGGAATGTAAAAAGTGAGATATGGTGTTTGTAGGCTATTATTATTTACTTATAAATACCAGTCCCTTCTGGTAGTATATATGCACGTTAATAATCTCAGATCCATTAACAGTGTAATTATAAAAGACAACCTCTTCTTTTTGAAAAGTGTAAACAGAAGCATTTTAAAGCACTGTTTCTGGTTCACCCTCATTTCAATTACTTCCACTTTAATTAAGGCATCTAGTCTCTGCTCTTCATTACTGGTTCAGACAGGACAGGATTGAACTTTGCTATACTTGGATGCCTTTGGCTATTATACTGCTTTCCCATCTTAGGACTCATAAACTGGGAAGGGAAGGGCCAATGTGATTGACTCCTAGTAAACTACTCAAGTAATTTCTTTTAAAATAGCTGTAGAAGTGTTTTTCATGTCCCAGAAAAGAGGCACTTTTTTTCTGTACCGAGCAAAAAGTAATGCCACCTTAGAGAGTCTGTTGTTTGAAATGCTGCACTTTCTGAGTCCTTGTAGATGTGCACATTGATGTAAGTGGCTAAGAGAAGAAGTAAAGGGGTGTGGCATCTGCTGTAGACCTCTATGCGAGAAAGCAAAACTTGGCTGCAGAAATTAACCTAATCTTTACCCAGCTTTGGCCAAGTCCTTATTTGTAAAATAGAGCCACATCTGCAATGCTCAAAGCTTTCAAAGGCAAGCAAGTGCATTTTCTCACCTGAAATTTTCTTGAAATGACCATTTACAAGCAAATTTTATGCATCCTAAAAAACTGTTTGTAAGATATATTCAGACTAACAGATATATTCAGACTCGATATGATACCTATATGAACAGAAGTAATCAGGACACCTGATTATCACACCAACAGCGACTTTAATGACATTCCTCTAATGGTTTCTAAATACATTGACACAGCTATACATCCCCTTTGCAGCTATAACAGCTTACTGCCTCTACAAGACATTGGAGTGTTTCAGTGTGGAATTTTTGCAGATTCAAGCAGTACTGATGTAAAGCCCAACTTCGCAATCTCTGTTCCAGTTCATCCCAAAAGTGTCTGATGGGGTTGAGGTCAGGGGTTCTGTTCAGGGGCTAGCCAAGTTTCTTCATCTCTGAAACTCATCCAATTAACTATATCTTTATGGACTTTGCTTTGCACTGCACTGGAGCACAGTCATGCTGGAATAGAAACAGGCTCTTCCCCCAAACTGTTTCTCTACAAAGTTGGAAGCATAGCATTGCCTAAAATGTCTTTTAGAATACTGAGGCAGCCAAGATTTCCTGTTTGATACTATGGCAGGGCATAGTCCAACTCTGATAATGGCCCTATATCATTAGCCCTCCTTCAACAAACTTAACAGGCATAATGCAGTTAAGCAGGTAATATTCTCCTGACATTTATCAGCGCTGCTCAGAGTCCGTCTAATGTGGTTTGCACCACTTCATCAGGATTTGGCCTTGTACTTGAGTGGTGTGATAGTTTTACATGCAGGCTCTGTTTCATACAGCTTCTGCTACACAGTTTTTTTACTGATATTAACACTGGCTTCCTCTCAGGCAACTACCGCATGAATAAAAGTATTGAATTTTACGTGGTGATGTATTCAGCGAGCTACTCTGTTTAATGCTAAATGAACTTCTGACAGAGGGTTTCGCTAGTGTTCAAAAGTCTTCTCTGTAAAATTAGCATTCACAGACATTATTAGTCAGGCGCTCTGCCGCCATAAGTCTGGTTACTTTGCTTTAGTGTGTGTGTGTGTGTCAAATCACGACCAAGCCTTTGACAAGTACTGATCTTAAACTTGTTGATTTTTGAACACAGAATCAGGATTTCAAAGAAACATTAAAAATAGACTTCAATCACTGACCAACAATATTATACTAACTGGTGGCCAGAGTTTTATGTTTATGACAGGTCATAAATGACAGTATGACAAATGACAATTTGCCTTATATGTTCAGTTATAGATAACCTTGATTAAAGGCTCAGTGTGCTGTTCTTGTGTTAGTATGCGCTCTTGACAGACTGCTGGAGTTGAAAGGATAAGAGCTTCTACTACCAAACTGTAGCTGGAGGAACAGAGCGCTCAAGAAAAAGTTTTAATGCAACAGAGAGTGCTGGACTCTATAAGCTGGGATGTCAGTGGGTTACATTATCTATTACATCTATTTATTTTTCTTATAAAACCTCATTTGTCAGTGGGTTGTTCTTCTTTAATACTTAAAAATAACATTTGTTGTCAGTTTCCCTTCAGAAGTATCCATCAAACTGAACTCACGCTTTAAATATTATTAAATTTAAAAATAACCTCATCAACCTCCCCCCACCCCTCAATTTTCACCAGCCCCAAAATCAATTGCAAAAACAGAAAATGTAAAAAAAACTGTCAGGAGTTTCCAATCATCTGCTGGCAGAGGAGTCAGAAGATCACGCTTTAATTGAATTTGACTAGATTTTTTAATTTCCCTAAAACAGCCCGGCTTTCAAATGTTTATGGCTACTTTGATCTTAACCATTCGAGTAGGGCGCTCAAGCAAACATCAATGGCATAAGTGAAATTTTGGTACCATTAGTTTATTTCTTCAAAACTTGTTTTTTCATGAGAGTATACGTGTTTGTACAGCCTCCCAAAGACCAGTCACACATACTTAAATAAATAAATAAATAATATTGGCAATTCACTCAAATAAGTTCCTCTATTGATGATGAAACAAGTTATTGAAATTTGCTGGCCCAGTTTTCTTATTATGAGCCCAAAACACATTGCCCACAGGATCACTTTAATATTTCAGAACTATTCTTAGTCACTGGCAGTAAAAGGAGCAATCAAAGTTAAATTTGCCTCAGCTAACCACATTTATGTTTTGGATTTAAAATCTCCCAAAAGACAATAAGTGAAATTTGCTTATTTTAGTTTGTTAAAATACATGGTTCATATTCCTACAATTTTTAAGTGTTTAGCGTGTTTTCACAGTGAAGCCACTTGGGATTTTAGTGAGCGCTTTTAAAGAACATTTCAAAAATCTAAAGAACCTTTTTCCCTATAAAAAACATTTTTGCAATTAAACAGTTCCATGGATGTTGAAGGTTCTTCATGGAACCTTCATGGATTCCAATAAACAGTCTATTATTTTTTACAGTGTATCAAGCAATTATCTCTCTTGTGGTTCAGCCTGTTTGTAGAAATCTCTCTCAGACTTCCCCTGTCATGATTCCAACAGGAGTTCAGCCAACATGTCTCATGCCATCCCATTATTTCCAAAATGAATGATAGCTGCTCAGTGGCCGAATACATGCAGTACACTCCTGCTCTCTGATTATAGGTGTGAAAGCTCAGAAGGAGAACATGCTTTGCTTCAGTATGAAGAGGTGTTTGTAAGTGAGATGAGGTGTGTTGGATGCATCCGGTTTGACAGCGTGGAAGGACACGTGCAGATAATCCATCAGTGTTAGGCCGGTCTGTGTGAACAGGTGGAGGCTGTCTTGAAAGGCCACAATGCCAGCGCGAGAGGCTTCCTTCCCTCTCCAAATCACACCACCGACTGATGGCAGCTCCACATCTCCACCTGATTATCTGCTTTTGCTGCTATCAGTCGACGGTAATAGAGGTAAATTATGGTCATTCCCTTTCTGAATCAGCACTATGCGGCTTTGCTGATTTCAGTTTCGCTCAAAGTTTTAAACATCAGCAAAAATACACTTAGTTTCCAAAGTCTTTTTTAATAATCACACCAAGTCAGAACACTGAATTGATCCATTTAGTAATTTGAGAATTCACTTGAGAATGAATCTTGGTGTAACCACTGTTGGGGGTAATGCATTACAAGTGATGTGTGATGTGCTTAACAGATTACTTTTTTCGAGTTAAATAAGTAATATGAGTCACTCATTTTAAAAGACACTCTTTTTTTATATATTTTGAATGATATAGACTGTTATGGACAGTGTGTGCGTGTATACATACATACATACAAATAAGCAAGCTCAGCCTCCAGCCCAGATGACAAAAAAGCAGAAGTAATGTACTTTTACACTAACACAATTAGTTAGGCTATTTTATAGAGTAGCACAATATTGTAATTAATCACTGTTAAAAGTAACCTTGGCCCCAAGTATATTTCAGGATATTTAGCATAGTTTAATTACATTTATTTTACAATTTAATGTTTTTTCATGTATTAAAATAATGAAAAGGTCTAAGACCTATAAGTGTTCCTGTAATTTTTTCTGAGGGGTGTTTCCACATGTTCTTTCTCATGTATATTTAATTAAATAGAGCTGTTGTTGGTCATTAATAGTTGATGTTGGTTAAATTGTTGTTGTTAGGAATTATAGGTTTGATTGTGCTATATATCTACCGCTTAGCATGATCTATGCTTTTTGTGTTGAATGGTGTATATATATGATATAGTATATATGATATATATATATATATATATATATATATATAATCTGATAAAGGCTGGTTCAAGGCAAATGCTTTTTTTCCTCTGCAGTGTTCAGTACTCTCTTTCTTTAAGATTGCAGTTTCTTCATCTGAACACTAGATGATGCTGATCCTGTTGTTTTGAGAGGCAGAGCCTCTCCTCCTCTACATTCAGCTGAGCTGTTTAAATAAAACTACTCCAGCATATGATTGAAAAAATGTTCTATAGATCATTCAAGTCAGAGCCAGTTTGCATCATCATTTTTGTCCAAACATTGATAGAAAGCTCAAGCTTTTCAGCATCTGGCGGCAAAAAGCAGCTACTATAGATCATTCAAATCAAGAGAGGTTTGCTGCATCCTTTTTCTTCAAACATTGATGGAAAGCCTCAAGGATGTATTGAATTAGATACGAATGGAGAGACTGTTTGATATCAGTTTAAATGAAATGAAATAGCATCATTGTGATGACAGATTGAGGATGCTTCAGATTGATTTTGAAAACAAAAACTCACATAACGCAACAGCAGTCCCAAAAGCGCACAACAGTTAAAATAAGGCTAATTCTGAATAACTAAATTATGAAAACGTGCTTGAGAAGAATGAAAAAATATCCTACTCCTGAGCCCACTGGAAAGAAATTCATAATAAAGACTTTTCAAAAACTGATTTATGACTTTATTAGTGGAATAGCCAATTACTTGAACACTTTTATTGATTACTGAGCAGGTACCATGGACGGGTGCCAGTGCATTACAGACATGGATGAAGGATATAATGAAGGCTGGGGCTTTAACAAATGTTATGCTGGCACTATATAAAACAGCTTTATAATGACTGTGTGATCTGAACTCACATGCAAGACTTTGATCTCTACGATCACGCAGGTCGTGGGGTCCTGTTTTAACCGTTAAAGTCTTTTTGTTCTGCATGCCTCTCCTTTAGTCTAGTTCGTTGGCCCTTTCTGTTGTTCTCAGTTAGGTTTAACACGTTTGATCTATTTCCTTTCACGCTCAATAATGATATCCTTTGAGAAAGAACTTTAATTACTCAACTACTTTAACCAACTATTTTGCACGTACGGCTAAAGCTGCCTCTGCATGTTTAAACCAGCTTCCCATCAACTAGGTCATGCCACGGTTAGTGCCTCTTTTCAGAAGAATTTCATGCTGTACAGAGGGACTATTTTTACCAGTCTGTCCCAACCCAAAAAAAAAAGATAGAGGCTGGTATTTTAGGTCACTGTGACCTCATAGGTCTAAAATAAACAGGTATAAATCTGTGGCCAGTGCTGCATCAAAACCTCCCTGTCACCTTGTGAAATGCACTACTTTCTGTTGCAAAAATACATGAGATGGTTTGTAGTTTGACTCTAGAGCATGAGAGTTTTCATTAACTCCAGTTGATAATATGCAGGGTAACAGCACTATGATGAGACAAATGATCAATAAAGATTTGCATTTAAATTTTATATTTAATTGGTTTAAAATAATGCATTTTAATATGTATATTCATATTCATTATATTTTACATATATATTATATATTATTATATTTTACACATATATTATAACTTTACACTACTATTTGAAGTTATTATTATATTATATTATATTATTTAAATGTTATGTAATAATTTTAAAATAATATTTGAATTATTTTAATATAGTAATAATTAGTAACATATAGAAACGTTATGCTACTATTTAAAAGTTTGGGGTTCATTAAATGAATTAATTTATTTATTTATAAGAAGAAGAAGACATATATTTTTTTCAGCAAGCATATAAGTTGTTCAAAAGACATGTATATTTTTTACAAAAGATTCCTCTTTAAAAATACATTAAAAATACATTTAATTAAATATTTCTTAAAAATCATCTTTGAGTGCCTAATAAGCACATTTTAATTTTTTAATGATTATGAGACCCAAAAGTAATAAGTTATGTAAATAATAAACTACATTTGAAGTATTAAAATAAAAATAGTATTACTGTTTTGTTAAAATTACTGTTAATTACTATTTTTCTTTATCACATAATCTAAGCATTTGAAAAACATAAAAAAAGCAATGTAGCATTGTGCCTATACTATATTATATAGAACATTTGGTAACCGATATGAATTTACAGTATTTCATATTCAAATATGATTAATCAGAATTACACTTTCAGGTCACAAACTTTGCATATCCTTTAGATGTTGTTTACTTTTTGTCCCTCTGACAGACAGGTCACCTTTTCTTCTCTTTTTTTCCAAGCACTGGACAAGCAGTGGGCCAGACAAACTGGACTTAGCTTGTCCCTGTCCACAGCCATCTGGTCGTGTCGGTGGCTCTAGTCACCACAACGGGACACTGAGCTGACAGCACCTTCCACTCTTTTTCTATTCTGTACAGGGACCGCAGCATTGTGGGTATTTAACCTGACGCATGATGTTGCAAATCAGCAGTACTGCTGAGTAAACAAACGCCAAGCACATTTGGAGGAGACGCTGAACTTATGAAGCCACAGTGTGACGACTCGCATACTAACAAGATGCTCTTGATGAGTTCTGTCTTCATGGCGCAGCATTTACTGTGAAGCATCACTGTTGTGTATACGTTATATATGATTAATTTAGGTTAGAAGCAGCTCATTTCAAAAAAGAAAGGAAAACATGATGGTTTTACGAACACACACGCAAGCTAATACACCAGTAAGCAAACCAAAAGTTGTTCTAATTAAATTAACTCTGTAATAATAAGAGAAGGGAGGTTGAAAATGAAATTATAGGGCCAACTCATTTTCTTCCTTCATTCTGATTCAGTTTATTTTAGATAAGGCTCTCTAACTGTGTTTTGCAAGGTTGTTTGGCTGGTTTGTTGTCGGCCCTCTGGTGTGATGATCAAAATTTGAGCCTCCCTGCTCAAATAAACTTAGCAAAAAATTACATTAGCCAAATAGATTCGCATTTCCTGAAGGAAGTGCTACTGCTTTGAAAGCAGAAAACAAGTAGTTTCAGGTAAGGTTTTATGCTTGTTTGGTGCAAAAAAATGAAATGCTTTCTCATCGTCACAGCAATCAGCATCTTGGCACACGCGGATTAACACAGTCGCTGTGCAACTGCAGCTTTGCACGTTTACAGTAAGTATATTTAAGGAAGCCAATTACAATGCAATTTTATATGCAAGAAAGAGAACCAATTACTGTTCAGTATGCAAGTGAATTGCATGACATCATTGGTGTTAGTTTTATTCAGCGAATGGAAAATTTAATTAAGTCATAATCACCCATTTTCCTTTCACAGTTTGGCACATTCTGAGTAGAGCAGGATGTTCAATATGAGAAAATGTGTTGGTGTAGATACTGACTAGATAGTGAAATTCTGCATTACATACACTCAAAAACCTTTTCAAAGGGTGTAATTCAAAAAGTGTCATGTAAAAGGTAATATACCGTTTAGGTGTTGATAGGCAGCTTTTGTGTGAATATATACCAGAACTGAACTGGAACACAAACAGATGAATAATTCGCAAAATAATGTGCATCAAAGACCTGAGGAGTATTATAATTTAAAGGGTGCATCAGATGCAAAATTCACATTATATGTTATTTGAACAAGTGTATACCCATCCTCCTATAATGCTAAAAATCTACCCAGCGTTTTTATTTATTTATTTATTTTTTCTCTATTTTAAAAACCTCCTTGCTCAAATCAGACTGTTTTGAGCATCCGATGACCTCAAGGCATGCGAAGGATCTAAGGATACTCAAAAGCAAACAGTGTTTGTTTTGGTTCAAGAGGGCAGCCATACATTTGTGTTTTAGTGCATTTATTTGTTTTCCGCTCATTCATTTATTCATTTTATTACTCGATATCAAATATTAATTAATAACAAAATGAGTATAAATGATTGCTGATTTAGTCATTTAAATTATATTATTGATTTTATATTTCCATTGTTGTTTAGTCATATTAATGTACAGTTTTAAGGATATTTGTCTTCATGAATAATAGATAAGAGAGAATGTTTACTCTGTCTATTTCTATTGTTCATCAGACGAAGTCTATAAATTGAAACATAGGACATAACACAACTAAGTTCAATAAACTCTGCTCCTTTTTGTATTATCACAACTTCACCTCCTGCTTCTGGTCTCCACTTCTTGGCTGATAACAGTTTTTGAGCATATGACAACTTTGCTGACTAATTGTTCTTTTATCAGACAAAATGGTTATTTTCTGACAGGATCTGGCATCTGGGACTGGATATGATATTTCTGTGACTGAGGCAGGATCTAACACCCAGTTCTGACATTTACTCATCTTCAAGGTGTTCCAAACTTGTATTTTCGGATAAAAGTTTTTCCTTCTTCTGTATAATACAAAAGAAGGTAGTTTGAAGAAGGTTGGAAACAAAACAGTTGATAGTCCCCATTGACTTCCATATACAGGCAAAACTAAAATTGAAATACAAAACTATTGACATACTTAAAAAAATCAAAAACTGAGAACATAAAAACGGCAATTATTCAAAGCATTAATGAAAACTGTATCTATAAATGAATTAAGAAAGTCCAAAAGGTGACATAATAAGAGTGAGGGAAAAGATTCATTTATTGTGGGTAAACTATTCTATAATGATCATGTCTAGCAAAAAACTAAATATGCTTAATCTCGAGTTTGTCCAAAAGAAAAATACATAGTAAAATAGCACACATCATTATTTCGAGCAAACTTGAATGTTTGATCCTTGCATGCGCTCTAACAAGCTTATTTTGTTAGAAAACGCATTTAGCTTAGCCTATAACTTTCCTCTCTAAGGGATTTCCAAGCGGCATTGTCTGCTGCTTTGATAGACATGCTCATCCCAAACACCTCCATCCCATGGATCACTATAAACAGCTGGAGTGACCGATAGAATCCATTTAGTGCGCAAATGGATGGTGCAACACTCGCTTATATATTGCAGGCCGGCTGTAATAGCTTCAGGCCTTTATGCCATCTCCCTGCTTTTAATATCACTGCCGGCTCGTCAGTCACAGCGAATGGCGTAATGTTACAAATGAGGCCACATATAAAACCCAGGCAGAGAAGATGAAAGGTGGTATGATTTAGAGTGAGCTCCCCATCACTAGCTGTGCCTCTCCGCTCAACAGCAGGTGTTGGCGACTCAGGTGACAGATGAGGGGAGAGACCGCCCCTGCTCTATTGTCCTGGAGCAGAGCCTCTGCGGCAGGCGCCGCGCGCACACACACACTCACACACACACGCACGCGCGCAGTTTTCAACGGCCACGGAAGGAGCTGCAGTGTCCAATGCGACAACTTCCTCCGAGCGATGCCCTGGAAAGCTGGCAGCCAAAAATGACACACTGCTCGCCCCCTGCCACGAGAGTCATTTGCAGAAATTGCTCGTCTCTCTTTGCCAGTGGCACGATTTGCATGGAGAGTGTTCAGTGTGTGTTTGTGGGACCGGGCCAAAGGCATTTGTCTCCATCTCTCTCACACGATACAGCAGGTGGAGGTGTAAGCAAAATTGCTCATGAAGTGCTTCTGTCCTAAACGAGCAAATTTCATTAGCACATTCTCTTATGGACCGTCTTCGGCACAAATGCAAATATATCACGTAAATTGGAAGAAAGAAGATGAATGGAAACTGTAAAGATATGTGTGTGTGTGTGTGTGTGCACACCTTGGCAGATGTTTGGCGTTCAGAATATTTTTGGCTTGTTTACAAAACGTAAAAAGGAGGAAACACGCAATATATCATTTAAAAGTTTGGGGGCAGTAGGATTTTGTTTAAAGAAATGCATCATTTTTCAGTTAGGAAACATCAAAAGCTGACAGTAAAGACATTTATAATAATAATAATAATAATATAATAAAAATTCCATAAAAAAAAATGCTCTCTCTTTTTACATTTTGTATTCACAAAGAGTCATGACAAACGTATATCACTGTTTCAGAAAATATAAAGCAGCAAAACATGTTACTGACATTGATGATGATGAAAATGTTTTTGAGCAGCAAATCAGCATATTCAATTTTAGCATATTATTTCATTAATATTAAGTCTATGCAACTTTGGTGGGCTTAGAAGAATTTCAAAACATTTGAATACTATAAACATGGTTGTTGTCTTAAAGGTCTGAAAGTTAGAGCTTATGATGAATATTATTTATGATATTTTATTTTATATTTTGGTGTGAAACTTGAGTGTGCATAAGAACTAATGTAATTTGAATCATATAAAGGCTTATTAGGCTGTCTGAGCTTATTTTATTATTTTTCTTTTTTTTAATTAAAAAAAAAGTGTCAGCACAATATATCACAATTACAATAGTAATCACAATAAATACTTTTTTTCATAGTTTTATGCATTAATCCATTCGCGTTTTTCTTGATTTGACAGTGTTGTCGATGCTTGTAAGGTAAATTTATGCAGTGAAGCTCTTTAACCAGTGCACAAACCGGAAACAAATTTTTCACAAAATGCATTGAAATTTAATTCAAACATGAAAATCTATACAAATCTACAGTGATGCAATAGTAAAAGAACTTTCTTCTCTTTGCAAACTTCATTTTACAGTCCTGCGGTCTCATCTGATGTTCATGTTGATGACCTCACTTGATCTGAAAATACCTGACCTAGTCCGAAAATACCTCTGTATCGACCTGATTCTACACAGAGCGCACCCATAAAGCCCTAGGCCCATTGATATCTGACACCCATAACAAAGATCCTTGATTCATTAGCTTCTCTGTTTCAGAGTGCTCAGGAAGGAAGGATAGCATGAGGCGGATGTTTTTAATTTAGCTGAGATACATTTACCACAGGAGTGCCCACAGCAAAACAACATCTGAACGCTACGAGCACTGCATGTGTGTCATCCGAACCATGCAGGCAAATCTAGAGTACTCCACACATGAGTAACTCCAAAGTGATTCAGCAAGCGATCTCCTTGCATTTTACGTTAACAAATAAACACGCTGTTGATTTAATTCAAGTTTGAAATGTTATTTCACAAGACTCGTGGGCAACTGTTGATGAGTGAAGAAGCACCAGAATATCGGTATTGTAGCAAAGAAACAATACACAAAATGTATAATGTAAATTTTGTCTATTTTCTATTTTCTTTGGATAAGGTTGTATTAATTAACGTTAGTTAATGCATTAGTTATTATGAGCTAACAATAAACAAGGCATCTGCTCAGCGTTTTAATCTTTGCTCGTGTTCATTTATTAATATACTAATGTGTTTAGTTCACGCTTTAGTTAACATGAACTAACAATGAACTATACCTGTTATTTATTTAATAAGCTTTTTTTAATTATACTACATACAGTATATTCAAATGCGTTTATGAAGCAGCTAGCACACACATTGGACACACAATAAGTCCCCATTTGGGCAGTGATTTAGGTTTTGGGTAAACTTGAAAACCACCTAAACATCAACAGATAACTTTTCTCATGTTCGTAGATTGTTTAACATTACAAATTGCACAGATTAGAAAAACTGCACAACTTTTAATTTGCAATTTAAATGTTGAAATTTGGCAGTTTAACTTTTTATTGTTACATTGTAGCTTTAAAACTGCAAATATCTAAAGTGATTCATTTACTAATTTTGACAAAACCGTTATTTTGTGCTGCTTTGTTGCAAACTTGTACGCTCTCAAGACTCTCACACATGGACATTTTTCGATGAAAAAAAGAAATGTGATGTCTGTGTTATTTCATGAAGTTCTCAGTATGAAGTACGTTACTTCAGACACTTCACACAAGACAGTGTTTGATGGTGTTGACACTTCTCTTCCAGCTCACCAAGGTTGACCATCTCGTGTCTCCTTGCACTAGATTAGCTATCTAACACTGTAGCTTTCATTCATTTATTTTCCATGGGTCCTTTTGCTGCAGTGGCTGCACACAGTGTGCATTTATATCACACTTATTAGTGATATAATGAAAGACACAGTATAGTGTTTCATTATTACTTTAACCCTCTGGTTGTGTTCTGGCCGATTCGATTTTTTTAGCTTCCTATCTTGTTGAACTTGTGGTGTTCATAGTCAAAAATTGCCCATCTTAAAAAAAGCATATTTCTCATTGTCACCATTATCACCAAATTGTTTTCTTTGAATTATCATGTTTTGCCTTTCTTTTCAAATGAACATTGCCAAACTTACCAACAAATAATGCTTTATTTTTTTCTTAAAAACTGAGGTACATAAGCTCAGATCAAGCCGGCATCAATCAGTTCCAAAAAAGAAATAAAAAGCCTCTACTATTTCAAAGAAAGCAAGTTGACAGAAAAGTCTAAGATTCAGTCACAATATAACACAATGAGAGATTTACAAGCAATCTTTAAAAGGCTTGCTAGTGTTCAATGTTTCAAAGGGAGCACCAAATTATATAAATTATGTTAAGCATAACGCAAGGTTTATAACTTGCCTGTTAGCTAATATTACATAGGCAATGTTTATAAACACATGATATACACTTGATAAATGAATAAACAGAAGAAGGCTGGATTGTGGCACTGACGTCTTCATAACATCTTATTTTGTGAAGAAAAATACATTTAGCAACAACAGGCTTATTTTCAGTAGAAGAAAGCATGTTGCATAAGTTTGAAAAGACATAAGTCGGAGTAAATTATGACAGTATTGTATTTTTTAGGTGAACTATTCCTTTAAAACTGCCAGGAGTCGTTTATATCGGTATTCATTGCATTGATTATTTAATCCAAATCAGTTGCTCCATGGGGAAAATAGGCTGTTTACTTCAGGACCCCTACAGATGTAATCTATTCTCTCTTCCTATTGTGTGTGTGTGTGTGTGTGTGTGATATCACAGACTGGGTCACGTGATTTAAAATTTTACACGGAGCACCCGGAGAGCAGAGTGGCATTTTTGTAATGCATTTTTAAAAGCCGTGTGTTCAAACAGTCTTATAGATAAAAACTGGCAGCAGAAGTTCACGCTCCAAATAGCAAGGTTTCTGGAATGAATTAGTGAAATTTTACATGCCAACTGAACAATGATTCAGTTTTGAACTCATCAGCTCTCTCTCACTGCCGAAGAAGTCGGTTCTGCGGGGACGGAGGTCTGCTCCCTCATTATTCCAGCTGATGATCTCACTCGTGTCACTTCGCTGCAGGCCTCTTCTTGTCAATCACCAGCAAACGTGTCATCTGTTGCTGCAGCCGATGTTGCAGCATACTTGTTGCGTAATTCGCAATAATGCATATTTCCAGTTTTAGAAATCAGGATGATCCAGCGCAGCAACAATAAAATTAAAAGCATGTGTAATTGTTAGTCAGAGGCAAAGCAGCGAAAGCAACGGAATTGCTGTACATGTATTTGTGGGCTACTAAAACTGGGATATTTCAGGGCTTGGCATTAGCATGATAATGCAGAAGACTATTATTAGGTGTCGCAAGCGCCTCTTGTGCCTCCGCAGGAAGTTCATGCAACATTGGTACGAGATTAAAATGTCATAACAGGCAACTGCAGCACCTAGAATAGCAACTCCACGTCAACGCTGGGAAAAGAATAGAACAGTAAACACAATCCAGCACTGAGGCCAGAAGACGATGCAGGCGAGTGTGAGAGAGCTTGAGGCGAATGGTGGGCTGGTGGGAGGCTGAGGGGGGGGTTGAATGCTGCAGTCCGCTGCAGCCATTGGCAGTGTCACATGGGATAGATTCAGTCGAAGAAAGAGTGGAGGATTTGAGCTGACACGCTCCTCTTTTTTCGAATCGTAGAGTTCGGAAAACACTAACAGCTTGATGACGTGAAGATTCTGCATGCTTGTTGATGCTTATGCGGTGCATCTTAATCAAATGCAAATGTTCGCCAATAGTGCATATGGCTGTTTACTGATTATTTTGACTTAATGAGAGCAATAATTGAATTAAAAAGCAACTGTATTCACACTGTGTCGTTTTTTGTTTTTTTTGACTGTGTCTTTCTTCTGTGTGGGGTGGGTTCTTAAAAGGATGTTGACAGCTAATCTAAAGAAGGCAGTTGAACCGTCATATAAGATAAATGTCAGGTTTCATTGCAATTCTGACCCGAAGCCATGTAGAAATGTCATGTGGGAAAGTGTTTTTCGGCAGCCTTTGAGAAGCTCTACGATTGCTTCAAGGTAATTAGCAGTAATGTTAGAACTGAGGTCGTTAATGAGGGTGTATTATTGTAACACAGGTGATCGGGTCGTTTACATTTGGAATAAAACTAAATGTCAATAATGTCTTAGTTGTGGTATTTGCGACCAATCAGAGCAGTCATCTAAAAAGTTGTAAAGGTTTTTTTGTCCTATCTTGTTAGTCAAGGAATGCTCAGCCACACTTGCAACTAAATAAAACCAGTTTATTTACAAAAGGGACATTTGAAACAATGCATATACTATTGGTTTATAAAATAAAAGCGAGAAAGAATTATTGTTTGTCAATACAACTTGGTTTGCTATTTTGCAACTAGACAACGAAAAATCAAACCTTTTGTGAGTTAAGGGTCTAAATGACTACACAATAATATCTGGGGCCTCTCATGGTATAATTGCCTTAGATATAATATTGTCTTACACCATAAGTTATGACTTCAAGATTCATAGCTTACCTCAGGCAAACATGATAGGCTGATTTATTTTATTTTGTTTTATTAATTCAATTACTTTATTAGTTTATTTTATTGGGTATTACAGAAATTTAATTCGATTTCAGAGCTTATTTTATGCTGCTTCAGTGATGCTAACATCATCGAAGCTCAGCAAAATGTGTGGGCAAATGACTTTCCTTGGGTGCGAGTGCAGAGAAAACAAAGGCTAATGAATGCATTAACATTACATTATTGAGCAGTTCAGTTTCCCCCCATTTTCATAGGCCATCTACTCCAGAAGCTGACATGTTGGAACGCTCCAAGACTTTAGCACCATTTTGCTGATATAGGCAGAAATTAGTGAGTTTAAAGTGAATTTCACATGCAGAATGCGCTCTTTCCCGCCTCTAAAACCCTTGCTCTGAAAGATGTCAGACAAGAGACACCGGAATACATTACGGTGATGTGCCATACCTTTTATTGAAGGCCTGAGGCTAACAATCTGGCTGGCCTGATGCCAAAGCGTATTGTCTCTACAATATCTGTCAGCCTCCAGGGAGATCAGCTTCCGCTGGACGTACAAGACAGACTGTGTTACTTTGCCGCTTACACTCGCTGAGTTTAAATGATGCAAGAGAGACTAAGCCTGCACATTTGCAGGAAAGGTTGGTCCAGGCTAGTTTTATTTCCACCTTTAATGGCCATACATGCTTGACGGAGAAAACAACCCTGATGTAACACGCTCCTTGTGATGGAATATCATGGAATCGGATCTGTTTAATACACAGAAACAGAGACAAAGATTGCCACTCTAAGTAATAAGCAATGACATTTATTCTTTTTGGAGAGAATCACATATTATGGTCTTTTGTCCACCGTCCAGAAAAAGATACATTTGATAAGGAATATAATAGCATCTATCATTTCTGATTGAAAGGTGTCAGAGTTCACAGGATCTTGCAGACACTCCCAAAAGATAACAAATTCTGGGAATGAAGATTGCAGCCTCCGCGCTAAGAGATCTATTATCTCACGGCAAATCTGATTCAACTTTAATTGAACTTGTGAAATCTAACCCTCTCAAAAAAGAAGCACATTTCCATAAGCCCATATCCTCTTGGGAAATGATTGGACACATATGCAAGTGCAGATAGGCACTGTCTGGGTCTTACGCTCGAGAGCATCTACTTTCATGAAAAATGGATGCCACATGTACAGAGGTCATGATGCGAGTTCAGCAGTGCTCTGACCCTGATCACAAGTCATTAATCGACAGTGTTGTAAGCCACAACAATTCTCACTTTCTGAGAATCTTCTCTCTTATTTTAAAATAAATCCTGCTTGATAGTCTGAAAGGTATCCTAAAAGTCTAGAGGTATATATAATTTAAAGGAAAGCTGTAAAATCCTAATGCATTTGGCAAGGAGGTGAAAGTCTTGATGTACAGTTTCACATACTTGATAATACCTCTCAATAAGCAATATGTTTATTCCAAAAGATAATGAAAAGTCTTTCAGGTGTTCGATTTTCATTATCAGCTAGTGGCATTTTTATTCAGACCAATGTAAAAAGACCAACAAGTGGGCTGTCGACATCAACATGACTCAGCTTGGGACAATTTTTTTTAAAATGTCTCTTTTCAATGTTTCAAAATACACTCTTTCTTTTGAGAGACAATAACTTTATACACGGTGCACTTTAAGATTTAAAACATTCTATGAAGCAACTCGATGTTTCTTTGTTACTTAGTAAAGCAGGCTTGGGCTGAGCTCTTAAATGGTCTGCCTCAGTTTTTAATCTGTGGCAGAAGGAAGAAGTTCTGCACAAAGAAAGTTTAAAAAAACACATTGCATTTTCTCATCTATTTACCTACGCTGTCGAACTGTTGTATAAATGCGCTATCACACTTGTAGCCTTGCAGTATGGCAGCATGGCTGTTATTTGGCCATAGGCACGATGCTGCAGAGCTAAAATGTAGATATATACTAAAATATTCATTTTAATACACGGTAAGTGTTTCTCCTCTGTTTAAGATGTACATAAGCCCATTTATTTATTTTGTTTTACTAATTATGACCGGGTATATAGTTAGTTATATAGTTATATTTTATTATTTATATTAATGTTTCCCTGCTGTCTGGGATCCGTTCAGAACAGACTGTGAACCTGTTTTGGGTCACAACTCACTAGTTTGGAGCAGCAATTCTAGACAATCAAAGCAGATCTTATTTCAATGTCATGGGCTGTCAGGATAACCTTAACCACCCTGAGCTGTTGAAAGGAGAAGAATTTGATCACGACCCTTTACGAACTCGCACTGAGATCCGGTGCATTTTGGATGAGGCTTTTCTGGGAGGTTAAGGCTGGCATTGCAAATCTTGTGAACACTGCAATGCGTAGTGCTGCCAATGTAGCCCTTGGTTGAATCCAAATAGAACATCCACAAAAATGACTAGATATTTTTTTGGTCTTGCCGAAACAAAACTTTAATCTATAACAGGAATGTAATTTTAAAAAAGCCTAAATTTAACCACAGGTGTCAGCCATCCTCACCTTTACGGTTTGTCTGCTCCTATCCCTGTTGGTTTAACAATGGCAACACTTTCTAAACTTTTAAATAGGAGGATCACGTCTGCAAACAGACTGAGAACAGCATGTGTTTCAGCGACAGACATAGAATTCACTCTTTATTTTTAGACTGCTGCTGGAGTGTGGACGTTTTCGCATTCTGTAGTTGACTAGAATAGGAGAGCACTGTTTATCTTTAAAGTCTTTTTTAAAAAAAGGCTGCAAGTGTAGATTTGCAAGTCACGCTGTTTTCATTAGGTTTTTCTTATTTTTCCACATCGCTTTGTGCGTGAATTTGACTAAAACTTTGCATTAAATTCACAGTTTTCAATAAGTAAGGGTTCAAAGTTAAAAAGCTTTAACAATGGGTTTGTTCTTACAGCTTTTCATTTCACAAGACGTTAATTTATGGACTGGATGTAATGCTTTTATCAGCTGTTGGAAGTCATTCTGACGGCATCCGTTTACTGCAGATGAGCGAGCGATGATAAATTTCTCCAAATCTGTTCCGATGGGAAAAAAACTCATTTACTGAACATCTTGGATGACTCGAGGGAGGACATTTTCAGCAAATTATCATTTTGGGTGAATGATTCCTTTGCATTAATTGAAGTTGCAGCATATAGCCAAACTTTGGAACCAAAGTGATTGGATATTTTCATAATTAAGAGGTCTCAGGAGGTCCTGTTTCATTATTTGCTTTCTGCAAATTAAATTGATACTTTGACTTGCATTGAAAATAGTGTCTTTTTGACACTCATTTAGAACTAGATGCCACAGGATGCCAATCGTCAAGAGAAACTTTTTTTTTTTGCAGGGTAGTAAATGAGCTGACATTTCAGTAACTGACTCAGAGTCTTATGGGCCTTTATAATGCATTCCTTAGATTGGGCACCACGCAACATCTTAAACTGTCTGGCATATTGTGAGCAATGGAGATCAGCCACAAAGCACTATAACCGACTCCAAAACTAAAAATAGAGCATCACAAGCTTTGGAGACAATGCAATTAACTCGAGGTGAAAGTGAGAGATTCTGCAGCACAGAGTTTGGATTCATAGTGCTTGCATTGTGTTGTTTAAAAGAGAAATGATCTAGAGACAAAAAGATAAAAAGGTTGAATCCACATTGGAAATTTGGGATTTATAATTAAAAGCCTGTAGGTATAGTGTTTTAAAAAATATATGAAGTCTAGTTGGTTATGTCATGTTGGTTGTCACGAAAGAGGGGCCTGAGGCGTATGGATCCATATGCAGGCTTTTATTGAAGAAAGGCATGGTCAAAACAGGCAGGCGTCAAACAGGGCAAACAGATGTATAGGAGGCGAGGCAATAACAAAATCCAGAAACAGGCGGTGGTCAGGTCAGGCAGCAAACAATCACAGTATCCAAAGACAGGCAGGGTCAAAACCAGGGAAACAAGAACTCGGAAAACACAAGGAACTCGGAAAACAACAATAGAACAGGCGAACAATGCAACCTGCAGGTGAGTGGCTTGCTGCAGTATTTATAGTCCACTGACAGGAAGTAGCAGCAGAGGGAGTGATCGCAGATCACCCAGAGGTAAGAGCTCCCTCTGCTGGCTTGGTGACATTGGTTATTAACATATTGCAATTTTTTTGTGTGTATAAAGCATATACCCTGCATGACCATATAACCTAATCCTACCCAATACCTAAACTTAACAACTGCCTTACTAACTAATAATAAGCAGCAAATTAGGAATTTATTGACAGAACAATTGTAGTTACTCGTGAATAAGTGTTCCCTTTTATAAAGTGATACCAAATAAAGTGTGACTAAATGTAATACTTTGCGCAATTTCTAGCTCAGAAATCCAATAAGCAAATGTGTGACTTATGTTTTCTTGCTTCCATTAAAGCACAAGGTGCTCTTTGAAACACTGTCAAATCATGCCAGAAGCGATGAGTGTTGCATTTAACAATTTCATCTAATAATTTTAAATCAGCTGTTTTTAGTTTAATATTAAAATGCATTATATAATATGCTAAATGCGTCAGAAGCCATTACTGCATTATTCCAGACTTGAGTGTCACGTGATGCTGATTACAATTAGTTGAAAATGTAAAAATTTAAAAAATTAGTTTTTTTTTTTTTTTTTATAAAGAACAGCATTTATTTAAAACATGTTTTGTAACATTACAAAAGACGTTATTGTCACTTTTGAGCAATATATTGTGATCTCGTTGTCTTACCATTTCTAGTTTGGCTGGAATCAAATTTTAAATCTAAATGTGTTCTTCTAAACATTCCTTAACTTGCCTTTGTGATGAATTCCAGAAGACTGCACATATTCTATTGGATCACACAAGTTTTGTAACTGTCCCTGTGCGTCTGACACCCATTTTTTTCATGTTAAATAATGCATTGTGTATCTTTTATCCTCTCATGAGCTGAGAGAACATAAGACATCTCAGACCTGGTGGAGAGGGACGGCTGAGGAGAATTAGAAGTGACGTCGCACTAAGCGCTCTGTGAAAGGCTGTGAGCTCTGAGTGCTGCCCAGCTTACTAAAACATTTGGACTGCACTAGCCTTAAATGTACAGCAACATATGAGCATTACGCAAGCAACCAACTTAAGAAAGGTTGAAATAACTGGAAAAAAAACGAAAAATGGCTTGTTATTTGGTGAAATAACATGGGGTCTGTGCATATAAATGTTATTAGGCTATGTGTTAGACAAGTTTGCTTATATAAATTTTACTACATACATATATTGCTACATTTATCCTGATAATACAGCTTGAACCAACTTACGCTGGACAAAGTTTTTTCTGCTTCCAGAGTTACCAGGGTCAGCTGGATGATGCATCACACCAAACAGATGACATAAATTGCAGGAATTAAATTATTGGGATGGGTTTTTATGCCTATATACAGAGTTTGATGAGGCAGCGGAGATTAATTCATAAATAAATTTTTGCCTAATTGCAGTTTCATCATGAATAATGTTTCCAGCTGATCTGATGAGATCCAGCTGAAAAGACTCATTTCACCAGCTCTGACATTATTACTAATAATGAAGTCATTTCACTACATCTGAAAGCCACGAACTACAAAGTTACTTACAAAGACCTTCTATACAACAGCTAGCTACATAAATGCTATTTACCAAGTTGGTGAAGTCATCTGACATTTAAAAATCAGCCAGCCATGGAGATGGTGCAGACAGCAAGGCCTTTAAGGCATTCATGAGGGACAAGCTAATTATTTTCCATCACAAAGCGATAGCCGAGTTTGAATGCGGCTCGTTTAGTCCAGCAAATTAGCGAGCGAGCGAGAGCCTCACAATTCAAATCCGCCAACATTTTAATGCGACAATCACCAGTCAGCCAGGTAGCAGATGCTTTGTTTGCATGGGGAGCTAGGTACGTTTGAAGCGAGCAAATTAACGTTTGCCAATTTATCTCTGTAAGTGAGAGAACACATTACTTTTTTGGTGAGGTTATTTTAAATTCTGCAACTCTCCCGCAGACCCACAGACAATACTTTGTGCTGTTTATAGCCGAACGAATGGAAACACCTCTCCACTACATCCGTCCGAACACGGCATCCAGCTCTAATGTCAGAGACAATAGAGCCCATTTCCTCTGAACTCAACATTACTTTTATTTGGCAAGTTAAGCCCTCTTTTAAAGTGGAGTCAGTGGAAGGGATTGAGGGCTAGACTGCAGTGGGAGAGTCAGCAGCGCTGGAATTATTGCCCTGTCAGATCACATCAGCGACAGAGGCGTGGGGGTGCGCTGGGGTGCAGACCAGCTCCTGCTTCACTCATTCAGACTACTGCAGACTCTTTCACTTGTTCATTCTCTCACTCAGCAACTTTTATTTTGTCTTTCACTTTTTCCTCTCTCATTGACTCCCTCTTGCTTTGTGTCCACTCACCGGCTCTCTCACTCCCACGCCCGTCCATTACACCCTTGTTCACGATACACTGACATTGGCGGTCTCTGGCATTGATGCATTGTGGGTCTCAACCACTTGTAATCGATATTATGTAAAGTCATGCTATACTGCAACAATCGCCAGAATTGGTTCTGACTGTTTGAAACGAGGTTGCAAGCGGGATACAGAAATGCATATAGAATGCGGAATGTATAGAAGCAGGTTCAAAATGTATTGAGGTAGGCAAGTTTTAGTTGGATGCATTCAGTTGACAGTAAAGACGTGCATATTTTACAAATATTTTAGAATAGGTAACTATTAACTATGACTTTTCCCTCAACAAATTCTTAATTTGCTGCTCTTCTTAATAGTTCGTAAGGTAGTTGTTAATAGAATTTAGATTATATTCAGTTTCACAATGTTACTTTTTGACTGTACTTTCGATCAAATAAAAGCATGCCCAGGTAAGCAAAACTAATTTTCAAAAACATTTTTAAAAAATCTCCAAACTTTCAGTATATTTTGATTCTATGCTGTTTCATAAATTAGCTTTTGTAAGTCAGAATGGAAGAACACTTAATTTCCCAGAATGCAATATCTGTGTTTAATTTCTTTTGAATACGTTTATAAGCACAACTTTTTAAACGCATTTACAAGAAGTTTAGTTCATGTAGGAGTATTTTGAAAACATTGGAAATCGGTTTAATACGAACAATGTATTTTGTCCCCCCACAGTCCCTAGATACTAACAGCAAGCTCCCAGCACTTCTTTAACAGACCCATTTTCCACATTTTTTAGTTCACAAGACAGCAAGCTAATGCCTTCTTCATAACGTTCCTGCCCCGAACCCCTGTGTGGATACACAGGTACACAAAATTGAATTCACAAATGCTCTGTCTCCTGCTAGCCTTTCTCTCATACTTAGGCCTACTGTTCTCACATTACGAGCTCTAAATGGTTCGTGGCACACAGGGCACAGACCACACATCACCTTTACACCACGGAGCACTGTGTTATTTTTTGAGCGAGGGCTATGTGTGACAGTAATGTGTGCTATTGAAAGCGCTAATGTGAACATTAAATTCTGCTCTAGACAGACGGTGAGAAGTTCATAATCAAGCGTACGGAAATACTGTGGCATTATTTGGAAAACAATTTCTAAAGATGGCTAAAGATCAAGCTGTTGCTGCATACATGGTGTCCGATGAAGAGGGTTGTGGGTTTGAGCAGACCTCCAGGTTTAAAATAACCTACAGTGAGCTTACACCAGCCTGTTTTAGCTTCTAGCTGACTTCATTTCCTAACGCACAGCCCACTTCTGAAAATAAATAGATACACAAATAAACTATATAAAGGCTTTACTCTGACTAAAATCATACCAGTCTGTGAAATTTCAGTATAACCAATACTGATTCCTAGCTGTTATTTATTCAGAGAATCTTCTGTGAAACTTCTTTTTTTCCCTCCTCTTCCTATTGATAGCCCCGATGAGAAGTAAATTATCTATCTTGTCTCAGTGCAGAGATCTCAGGAGTTGATGGTTTCCTCATCACCGGGAAAGAGCTCTCAGCTAGAATCTGTAATTAAACATACCGAGTGCCGTGCGATAAACACAAGCTCTTTGCTGTATCTGAAGATCTGAGGCTGCAATTATGGAGTTTAATGTGAATCGGAGCATGCTTGTATCAGCAGCGGGGTTTAGCACTGGTTATCAGCAGCAGGTGTTGTATGCGCAGCAGATAAGAGGTCAGGGAGCAATTTATTTATGTGGCGATCGACAGAGAGTATTTACCCAATACACTAACTGCTGAAGTTCCTGTCTTCAAGCTTTTTAATGATAGATTGTATTGAGAATTGTTGGCCATTTGTTAGCAGGTATACTTTTTTTTTATCTAGTGACTTTAGATCACTGTCCTTCCTAAGAACACAGTAAAAAATGCTTTTCAGTTAAAATATCTTAATGCAAGCAACATAATCTTATTTAAAAACAGAAAAGAAGATTATTTTGATTACCCCATTGGCAGATTATTTTGCTTGTTTCAAGTAAAAACTCACTTAATTTTGACTTGTTTTTTCTGAAAACAAAAAAATTATTTTTGCCTGTCCTAAAATCCTTCTTGATTTAAGAGTTTTTAGATATTTCGGCTGGAAACGGCCAAAAATCTTAGTTTGAAAAAAATTTTTTTTGCAGTGAAATATAAGGTTAAGAGGCTTACTTAGCAGACCAGATCCTTAACCACCAGGGTCACATTTACATGCTGTAAGGCACCTAATCAAGCCTCCTATCTTGGTCAAGATAATGAGGGTCTGAACCGGACTGTACTGGAGATAATGATAGAAGGGCTTTAAGGGTATAATCGGGTTTTAGGGTCAACAACATCTAAGAGGGTCAATGATAAAGACCAAGAAAAATCTATTACATTTAGCTTAAATCACATGCAAGTATATACATGTCTTACGTACCTCACAAACCAACCCAAAAAATCATTATGATATTAAATAAAGATCATGTTCCATGAAGATATTTTTTTAAATATACCTTAAATATATCAAAACTGAATTTTTGATTAGTAATATGAATTGCTAAAAACATAATTCGAACAAATTTAAAGGCAAATAGTTGTATCTCAGCCAAATATTGTCATAACAAACCATATATCAAAGCTTATTTATTTATAAAGCTTTATTTTTTCTTTTGTTTTGTGTGTTGCTTTAATACGATTCTTATACCATTATCAGGTAAAGTTTAATGACTTTAAATTGAATAACTCAAATGTTGTGTAACATTAAGTAATAACCGTGCATGTTTAAATACATCTTTTTAACATATATACATCATTTAATATATAAAGTATTGCAATAATAAATCCTTTAAAGTTATAATTCTTAAATATTTTCATGTTTTGTGACACCTGACCTGATCTAACCTTTGTCAAAAAAATGTAATATTGTCAAGATGATCATTTTCCTCACTATATTTTTGAATATTGGTTACGCTGCATGACTTTTATTCACTTTGAAAAGTTTTTAGATATTAATAAGCAATTTTGTATTATACTGACATTTTAAATGAACTTTAATTCAGAAATTAAAAACATACTCATCATAGAAGAGGATGCGTTCAAGTCTTTGTATGTATGAATTGAATTTTAATGCAATTTTGAATAAATTACTAGACAAGCCAACTAAATGAACGCCATTGTCCCATTAATGTAGTTAATGGAGCAATTTCTGGAGCTCTTGCAACCTTGGTGCAAAGCGCTCATAGCTTGAAATTCCACTGACCTATAAGTAATTCCCTTTTGCCTCTGAATTTGCCTTTGAGAATAAGACCCCGTTTTGAATGCCAGGGTGAGCCGAGCTCGCAGGCCCGGTCACCTCTCTATGACAGCTTCCCCCGGGAGCACTTTGACACAATGACTTTCCAAATGAGCAAACTCTTCACACAGACGCTCAAGCAGGCATCTCTTAAGGGGCCCGATCCGAATAAGACAAGGTGGAACCTAAAAGGAAAAGTGGAGGAGGTCGATGACACCCGAGTTCCTTCTGTGACCGTCTGGAGGTGCGCAGTGTTGAGGTCATGCAGAATATGTGTTTCGTCCTCTATTTATCACCGGATCACAGAGCTATTTCCAGTTTTGACAAAACCAGGGAGCAGCTGGCGTTTCTCTTCCTGGTCTGCTGCTTTCAAGACAGCACACGGTCGCCCGGTTTCCATTTTTTTCCATCTCTTAATGTGTTCATTTCTAATCCTGGCCTATCTCAGTAAGCAAAGGGCAGACTGGCCTGTGTCGGTGTCAGTGCAGCAATTCCCTTCTGCCTTGTTTTTCACTATTTTAAATCAACGTTGACTGGACCAGGTGGGAAGGATGACAGAAGGAGAAAAAAAAAAACTTTCATCATTACCGTCTGTGCATTTCAGAGGGCAAACGTCCCCCACCAAATCCCCAGGGAAATAAAGGTGGTCTGGTCCTGGAAAACATTGTGAGTACAGTATGTATTTTTTCCCTTTCACTCTAATCTGGGCTTTGTACATTAAACATGAAATGCGGTCAGAGTAGAGCAAAGACAACGGATATGACACTTGATGTGGACGCCTGCTTTAGATTTAAACGTCTCTGACAATAAAAGGCGGCAAATGAATTGACTTTTTTCTTTCTTTTTTAAATTATTTTAAAAATGAACTCAGTTTGTCCTGATTTCTCTGTACCTCATGTTAAGGTACAATTCAGTCACAAATTATAAAAAGTGTTGTTAACTCTTTTATGTGACTTCCTTTTTTCAGTGAAACTGAATATTTCTTCACCACTCTTTTTCATGTAGTGAAAGTAAATGAGCAATGGGGCAAAAAGCCACCGTAAGCATGTAATTATTTGTACACTGTATTATGAGCATTCTAGAGCCAAAGCTTTTTTATACAAAAAGCTTAAATAAAGTGGTTTCTCTATGAAAAAATGTTCACAACTGTAGATAATTAGCACACAAAATAGTGATAGTTACATGCCAGGTTTGTATTCCATATGGCTTTTTTTAGTAGCTTCATAAAACATTTCAGACCAGGTTCAGTTTTCAGAGTTTTCCCATCCGTAGCAAGCATTTTGATAGGAAAGTATGGCGAATCACGGAAATTCCGCACTTAATGGCTTCATTTTTTTAGTTGGCTAAACAACTGTAATTCACAGTAAAATGGAGTAAAATTCACAGTAAAATCTTAGTTCTTGCAGTCAGTTGTGGACAGGGTTTAAGTAGACTAAATAAAGCAGTGGGTTCCACTTTATTTTAATGGTTTCTTTAACACTTGTTGACTACAAGAAATGTCTCTACACGATATGAACTTTCAATAGAATCTGTTAGTAGACTATGGTTATAGTTGACGTACTTGCAAAGTTATCCCTCATTAAAGTTATATTCTCATGTTCTAAAAGGAATTCTATTAAAGGCATTCAACCCGTTTTATCAGCACTCCAAAGCATGCACAGTGAAAATGAAAGGAGTTGTATGCTCTATTATTTGATGTAATAACACCACTCACTCATCACTTGAACTGAATTATTATGATTGCAGATACAAACCAGCAGTGAGGTCCCACTGGTAATTCTAATCTTGGATGTGTTACTATCCATTATGCAGTGAATTGTGTGCAATAACTCATTTAGAAGTGCTATTCAAAGGTTTAAGATGGTGAGCCATGTAATGGACATTTCTTGGTTATTTCTTCGCACATCATTTCATCTAAATTGGCACAGTGTACCTGTACAAATTCAATGTCCTGAAGGTGCATTGCAGGATAGTAGTCAGAAGTGACCGTCAAAGTTTAGTCCCTGAACAAAAAGCAAAAGAAGGTAATTTGAATAGAGCGACACAGGGCTGGCTACGTGTTGTATTCACACAGCAGAAGGCGGATTAGCATTAAAGTAACTTCACGGCTAACAGCAGGTTAGAGGTTTTGTGCTCTAAAACAAGTAGCAATGTTTTTGTGGCACCTGTTGTGCCCTCGCTGTTGCCTGCTGCTACTAAAATTGCAGGGGAAACTTGCCCCGGCCCTTACAGTGGGCTTGACATACACTTTTGTACTTAAGTTACCCTCAGGTGTGTGTTATAGAGTTTATGGGACTCTAAAGGCCGCAGACTCTGGCAGCTTTACAGGTTACGATGAATTGAGTCTTTGAGTGGCTGTTTGATGAAAATACACTGGTGGCAGAGACTCAGCTTGCTTCAGTGCAGGGCCAGTTGATTATTCATGACCTCTGCAAATATCACCCAAATGCCAGAGAGCATCAGTAGAGGGCATAGCCATGTCACACTTCGTAATTATTTTAAGACAATTAAAAATAGAACCAAATAAATGAGATGTCCTTATAATATATTTTTAGTTTGAACTGTTTTTGTTTGTTTCTTTCTTTCTTTCGTTCTTGCTTGTTTTTTTCGTTGCCTGCTTGCTTTTTCGCTCTCTTTCCTCATTCCATCCTTACCTCAGAACTATTGATCTGTTTGCAGCAAAAGAAAAAAACTTTAAGAATTAGAGATGTACAACATAAATATTTCTGGCAGATATCGTTAAATGAACAGTATTCAAATTCTTGAATTGAATTAATGTAAAATAAAAGATCTAATTCATAAATTACAATAAATTAAAGATAAAACATTTCAAAAACATGATGCTGGTCACAAATAAATGCTGCTAGTCACAACATAACAAACATTATGCACAATATTAAAAAACTAATATTAATTTTGAGATTTGTATCTATGCATGTGCGTCAAATACAAGATTGTCGTTTATTTATTGATTTATTTTACATTTGCAATTCCTGTTCCTTACAAAGAGTACTGACACCGATATAAAATGGGTAGTTTCTAATGTCTTCCAAACCAAGATGTGTTAGAATATAATGCAACTGTGACCGAGACAGGATTAGGATTCATGTGCAGAGTTTACAAATTCCACAAATCCATAATCCTGTAATCAAAATCCATTGAACAGTTCCAACAACCAACACAAGAATAAATAATCCAATAGTTCAAAATGGGAAATAAGGGCAACAAGGTCAGGCAAGAATTCAGCAGAGCACACATATCAAACTCATACATATGGATGACTGTTGCAGTCTGACATGTGCTGCTTCCCATGTTCATTCATTGCAGCTCATCCAGTTGATACTGCAGCTGTTAAAAAGGTGGCTTACATAACAATCAGGACATTTGAACATTCGGGAGGTCTATATATAATAACTGAGGAAAGCCACCCCGTTAGCTTTATAGCAGTTAGCTTAAAAACAAAATAATGATGAATGGTAAGCTTTGAATGGCTGTCCATGAAGTAAGATGCTCTTTGCAACCAGATATGGTTACGACATCGATCAGCAAAAACTAATAGGGTCAAACCTGCACCTCTTGGAACAAACACAGTCTCATTAGTAATCAGTTGTAGCACACATACATTTGTTTATGTTTGCGTCAAAACAGAAATTATGTTAAATTATTAACACTGGTAGCATTTAAAAAAAGGCGTTATATGGATTTATTTAACACATTCATCTGATTTGAGATATAATTTTGTACTATTTCTAGTGCCATAAATCAATTCGGTTCCAAGAACTTGTCATTAATCTTTAATATTCACTATATTTATTCATTAATCCTAACTTAATCTTTTCATTTTTATTTAGCTCGATCATAGATATAACTTAAAAGATTTCTATGTACAGTAATAGTATGTGATATTATGATATGATATGATAATTTTATATTTGTAGGATGGGTAAAATGCTTAAATTTCTAAAACTGTGCATAAATATGTCCATGTACAAATACACAAATATATTTGCAAACACGTATGTGTGAAAGTTCTGACTCCAGAATCAAAGAGGTGATAATTTGAAGATTTGAAGAAGGACCCTAAACAGACTAATCTTGTGCATTAAAGCGCTTTAGCTATACATTTAGCAAAACAAACGCAGAGGTGAAAGGTGAACTTATTACATGAAAACACTGATACATAAGAGTTACTAATATATTTAGTCTTTATGGTTTTGTTCCTCTGAAATCGATCCCTGAGTATGGCTTGTTTTTTCCACCGTTACATGAGGGAGCGAGCTGGCTCCTCTCTGAGCTAGTTTGGCAGCTGGCTGTCTAATTACTCCATTCCTAATGCGTGTACTCTACAAACACACAAGATTTACAAGCGAGACACCTGTAATTGAAATTGAGCTTCATCTGGGATTTATACACCCATTTGTTTGATGTAGTCCTGGAGGAGATTTTCTGCTCGGGCCTTGTACAGTTCTGCCCACCTGCACAAGCTCTAACCTTGGACAGTTTCCTGCCGTTGCTGTAAACACCTCATTTACTAGTTACTTTACGACCGGGAGAAGTTACTTTTTAAAAACAGGCAAATATTTGACCGACTGCACAGAATCCAAGAAAGCACATCAAAATAAATCATATATAAACCATCTATGATTCATAGTAATTTTATTTTAATATGTTTACCGTGCAGTCCAAATATCTTTATTTTCCTTAAGAAAGCCTTTACTCCCATCCATCTTATGATAAGCCAACTTTATGTAAATCCAGCTGTGTGACTCATAATGTGCGCTCAGGTGACTGATATAGGACTTTGTTAAAGCGTCGTGAAGATTTCACTTACCCCTCCGTTCTAAAACACACATGTAAAGCACCTGCTCGAAATCCTGCGTTAATTACGCCAGTCTTCAAAGACGCAATAATGAGCATTGTGTTCAAAGCCGTTGCCAGCCCCTTTGAGCGGCTAACACAAATGAGCTCTAATGATAATTGAGACAATCACAGTCTTCCTTTTTGGAAATGTAATGGCGTGTTAAGATGAGACGTTGCTGCTCTCACACACTCGGCTCACGGCAGTCAAACTTCTGAATGGATTCTCTGCTGACAAATTGGTTGTGCTAGGCATTACGGTTAAGTTCAGGTAAAGCATTTCAAAATTTTGAGTGTAAATAGTTTTAGTCATACTTTATGTTACATTGTTTACATTACTGAGACCATTTTGATGGGCTCCTTGCCATCGCTGTTATATTCATACACAGTAGATTGTAAAACATGGGCACTTATGTATTTTGTTTAGGCCAAAATTATTTCTCACACAGCAAATATAAGTAACGTTTACTTAATGCGAATCTGTGTTCAGCGCTTTTAGCATCACACAATGTGCATGAAATGACTGCTGACATAGGAATAATCTGATACAAGGTGGCATCCAATACTGTGGGATCAATCAAGAGAGAAAAACAGAGCAGACACTAATGAGGTACAGTACTTTCACACAGCACTATCTCCCCCCACAGTCACGGCATTAAGCTGATTTATCTTTTACATTTTATTGCTCTGAAGTTTCTCCGATGCAGTCCAACCACAGGCCATTTATTATATTCCCATTACTTTTGATGCTAAAACAAAACTACAAAAATTACTGCAGTATGAATACAGATTTGAGAGCAAGCTGCTTTAGCTAGTCTAAAGATGACATCAGTGGATCTTAAAATATAGTAGAATTATCAGAGTGTTTTAGTTTTGCTATTAAAGTAATTGAATTAAAGTCTTGCACCGTGGAAAATGGTAATTGCTTTCAGGGGTTAATAAGCTGCAGGATCATCAATATGATAAAAGATACCAGTGTTGAATGTTATATACATAGTTAGTACGCCATTTCTAATTCAGCCAGCAGCTCATTCTGCAGGAGCAGTCAGCGATCCTTTCTGCAGATTCATTCGTTCAACCGATTTGTTCAAAGTCGCAGTAAGTAGGTTTCGTTCGGGAATGAAACACTAAAATACTCGATATTAGCTTCTTGTTTATTGAACTGTTCTATAAAAGCAGTGCTGTGCATTTAAAATCATTCTGACTGACTGTCTTTTATACATCAATGAATTATTAATCAACTGAATTGTTCAAAATAACTTTGTTTGGAACTATTTTCCTGCATTTTCCAAAACTACGTAAATACCTGGCAAGACTGCATGCCTTAAATGTGGGTTATATTAATTTCTTATTTATTAAACAGTTACTAAACAGCATTCCTGCTTGTGCAATAGGCTATTGCTTCACTATTTTACGCTATCTCGCAACCTCACGAACAGATGTATGAAAAGAAATTCCAGAACTATACATTTTATACCACGACAATATTCATATTCATCACGCAGCATTGCAGGGATTGTTTACAGTGATAGATGGACTACATATTGCGATGCTGTACATTCACTGGAATGCTGTTTATTTATTTAGTACCATATGCTATGTACAATTTCACACACGTCTTGGGTAAACCTGATGCAATTTACATCTCAAAGCAGCTACATGAGGAAACATCATCCCTTATAAATTACTTACAATTCAATGTATGCAAATCAAGCCACCTCACAGAAAATATTTTCACCATCCATCCCTCATCTATCTTGTCTCTTTTTAACTTGTGGTGCTTTCCTCTCTTTATTAGTAGTGTACTGTACTGCGTCTGCTGAGCCCAGTACTTAGCATCTGGCCCTTTACTGAACCAGTCAGGATGATCTTCGTCCTCCCTCCCCCTGTGGGCTGCTTGTAAACAAAATGGAAATTTGCTTCCAGACTTCAGGGGCTACACTGTTCTTGCCAGCCTTTCATGAGCATGTTTTTTTTTTTTTAAAAACTGTGCGAAATGTAAGACCTCTCATGTAAAGAGGGGATAATTAAATGCATATTTATATTTCATTCGAACTCTCTGGATACCATTAATTTTTGTGCACATTAGAGGTCAGACAGCAGAAAGACTTCGTACATGAGTAAACACAATAAGATACTTCCATTTTCATTCATTCTTTCCACTTCCCAGTTCAAACACTTTCCCTCTTTCTTTTTACTGCGCCTGGCTTTTGCCTCACAGATGCAAATCGGCAATTCCCAACAGCTTTTTGCCGCTCTGTTCACAAACGACGTGCTTGAATTGCGACGTCTGAAGAGAAAACCCATTCAAGAGGGACAGTGATATAAAACGACTCTTTACAGGCCATCATCAACAAATGACCTTTTCATTGGAAGGATTTTTAGGATCTCCAGAGAACATCCCTAAAATAGAGCTTCTTATTTGATCATGTGCACATAAATCTAAGGGCTCGATGCTCCTTCTGAAAGAGATGGATGAGGAAGGAGCATTTTGTAGTGTCCTACTTAGTCACTGATGCACTAACGCCACATGCATTCAGCTGGGGAACATAAGCTGACATCATTTGATGGTACGAGTGACAAGTTAATATGTTATTAAACGGATCTCTTCTCCAAGCTATTCTAATCATATTTCCATTCATGCTGTATCCTATTACCAGGATTTATCACAGGTCTTAGGGAGATAGACCTTTCTGATTGAAATGAGGAAAATGTGTATACAGTTTATTATGTTGACAGTGCCTTTTCTGATAATGCACATTATTCTTCTCTCTCTGCAACACAGCAAATGAGAACAGTGTGGTATGGCTAGGATATTTTATGGAGTGGGTTTTTATTTTATCACATAGGTTGTCTGACAAAAGTATTCAGATCTTTATGCAGATTGTAAAGCTTATTAAAGAAAAGTGAATTGGTAGGTTCATATTTAGTGGTTGGAAATAGTGATGAAATCCCATACATTTGAACTGAAAAGAATCATATCTAGGGATCAGAATATCATAAAGACATGGACGTGGCTTCTTTTAATAAAGACTATCCCAAAGGGGTATAACAGAGTGTTCTTCAGATGTTAAAGGTTCTTTATTGGACTATTTAGACAGAAAATGTTCATCTATGGTTTTGTGCAAAGCTATAAAGTAGAAACCAGCCAAATGCCTAGAAATGCCATATCTAGAAGTCAGAACAGTCAGCTTATGTGAGACATTTCAGGATAAATGTTTTTTTTTTTTTCTTCTGGATATGAGGATCAGAATGTGATGTAGGCTTTGCAAAGAGGCTGTTATTAAAGGGTGAGGAATACATTGGACTTTAGCCCACAAGTAAGTGCTGTTGATCATTTCACATGCAAATAGGGCATTTACAAATAAGAGACATCAGCAAAAAACAGCATGCTTATTTCTAAGGATCAGAGACACAGCAAAAAATGGTAATGAGAAGTTTGACATGAAATATGATTCTTTGGCACAAAACTAACCCCGTCTAGTATTTGAAAATAGATTTGACAAGGGGGAAAAAAATTCTATGAAAGTATTTTTTCTCTTTTATAAACCATTCAACATGTGTTCTAAAACCATTTAAAATCAGTTTGTCATTTCAGTTTTGTTAAGTGTATTATGAAATGTTTCTAGTTTTAGTCACATATAAACTACTATTCAAATTGTGATTAAATATGTATATATTTTACTAGATTAGAAGATAAGTTAAGCAGGTTGGATGCTGATTCAAACCACTTTGTGCATAATAAACCATAGCATAGACTATTTTATGTTCGAAATGCATATTTCTAGTATTTTAAATGGATTTTGGACACCATATTTAGCAGTGCCAGCTTTAACACTCACAATAATGTAGTCTTTTTTTTAAATAAATAAAGCTGAAAAAAAAACTGCATATGATAATGTTGTTTCTTGAAACTGCTGAGTAATAGGGCATTAGTGGCAGAGTAGGGGGCCATTTTCCTGAATGATATGAGAGGTAGAGCTCCTGATTAAGCCTGGCACTGATCTCTTTGCTGCTAATATTAGATGAATTGCTATTCTGAAATAATCTAAGCACCTCATAATTTCCTTAAAAGCCATCATGCTTCAATACAATGGCACAGTCTTGTTATATAGAGCAATGCCAAGAAAAATGGCTGAACTCGCTATTATTTCTCCCCAGTGTTGCTATTTGCATACAATACATCATGTAACGACACTAACGCATTTCCTGAAATTGGCTTGTTTTTTCCTGGATTCCACTTAATATTCGCCGACCTTCCAGCAGCATTGTTTTAAATCATTGTGATTTCTTTCATCCTGTGTTTGGGGTCAGTGAAGGGACATTTTGATGATCTGACAGCACTGCGCCTCTGTAGAGAAACCAAACTAAAACGGCCAATGAGTCACTGTACGCTTTACAAGGGGTGCTACGGACGCTTGTCTGAAGGCTTCAGGTGATGAGTCAAACAGTGTCCTCACAATCACTCACCGTCGCTTCTCTCTCCAACACCACAGCAGGATGCTGTAGTCCTTGCCAGTCCTCACCGCAACCCATCATCTCCGTCCGTTAACACTCGCACCCTCCTCAATCCCACATGCAGTTCACACCACAGCTTTCTCCAGCAAAGTCACAGGTGAATGAGGCGCTTAGTTCACTTTTCTTACATGTTCTCATCGATATTTGACTTAGTCTTTCATTGTTTTGACGATTCGCTTTTGCATTTTATTAAGTCAAATCTCCTTTATTTCTATAGCACTTTTAGCAGTTTAATACAATTTTAATACAGATTCTATCAAAGTATCAGTGTCAAATAGGAGAATAGTGTCAGTAGTGTACAATTACAAGATGAAACCCTGTATAATTTCTATTTTAGCTATGAAGGCCATCAGTCACATGGCATTCATAGCACAGGTGAATGATTCAAAAACTTGCCATTTTTTTTTTTTTGTCAGAAACAAAATAACAAATTTATTATTATATGATATGATATGATATTGTAATTTTACCAGGTCATTTTTATTCTTTTAATTTATTTGATTTTTAATTAATTTTATTATTCAATGTGATTTAGATTTTTTTACAGCTCTAATCAGTCACATGGCATTCACAGCTCAGGTGATTGGCTCAGTGAGCGAGATGGTGGACTTCCAAGCAGAACCAATTTTTTTTTTCCCCACAGTAGCTCAGCCCCATGATCTGGTGTTTGTTCCCAGAGCTGTTGGCCTAGAATGTTTAATGTATTCCTTCTCGGCAGCTTAGATGATCTCATTGTGTCAAAGTTAGGGCTTTGAGTAGTCACTCTAAAACTAGCACCAAATGCAGCGTGGTACTATTTTGGCTGTTTGCTCTCTCCCCCTCTCTCTCTCTCTTTCTCTCACGTTCTATATATCTATCTCTGTGTATTCATTTTTTCGGCAAAGGAGAAGACAAACCTGCTTCTTCTGAAATGTTTTGCCGATGCAAGGCAGGCTCAGTGGTGGCAATCTGAAAGAGTGCCTGCAGACCTGGCATGGAGAATTAATGACAGGGGCCTGGACTAATGCATTGGCTCCTCACTTGGCAACCAGTGCTGGATGAGAGTCAGGAAGGGGTTGCAAAAGGAGCAGCCCGATATGATTGATGTCACAGATCATTGCAGAATTATACTGCAGTGTGGCTGTATGGCCAAGGAATTGTGAGACTCGCTCAGGGAAAATCACTGATGTGGATAAGAGATCAAAAAGGATTAATAGGGTCAAGCAGGGATTCGTGAGAGATGGCTACTGTCAAAAAGTAATTCTGATTATGATTTAAGATGTGTGTAACTCTTATAATATATCATCTTCTTATTATTATAATATACAGTGGTGGAAAAACTGTTAAAACACCTGACAGATCTGAAAATATTGACTTGATTTTATTTCATAATGTTCATGAATCATACAGATGGTTGCATTGAGGACAACAAATATCAGATAAAGTGAGCCGTACTGTTTTTATTCACTTTTAACTTTAATAATTGATATGTCCACCCTTTGAAGCAATTACAGCAGCACATCTCTCTGGAGTAGTGTCAATATATTTCCTGAGAACTTCAACACTAATGTTATCCCATGCCTTCTGCAACTGAAGTCAAAGGATTTTCCTTTAAATGTACAATAGATTTACTTTTGCCCAAATTTGCTCGATGGGGTTGTGGTCCAGACTTTGAGGGGGCTAGTCCATCATTTTCAATGTTCCTGTAGATTCCTTCTGTTGCAGGTAGTTCTAGCAAGTTCGTTTTATGTCTATTTTAACGGCCAATTCAGCAAAAGCAACTGAAATCATTTAAATATACTAAGTGTTCTAACAAAATTTTGGATACCACTGTATGATCAAATATAATCTATATAATACTTAAAATAAATTAATTAATTTACAGTTAATTTTTGTGTTGTTGTTTGTCCACAAACAGATTTAATATGGCACTTCTAAAATACAAGGCGGCAATGTTTCAGGTCTTGGCAAAATCGGGACACATGATTATTTGATAACTGTTTCCTGTTTGAGTTTATGTATAAGATTTATTTTTAAAGATTAACTTTTTTTCCAAGCCATTGTTAAATGCTAGTGTTTCCTGTCATCGATATGCAAAGATTTGATTCCAAAAACAGTATCTTAACTACTAAACTAAATATTAATTTCCTGTTAAGGTTTTAAATCTGTATTTAACCATACAATTATATATGAATGTTGTAGCTGTGTTAAGATTAAATTATTCTATTTTTAATTTAAGTGATAAAGGTAGTAATTAGTGATGAATTATACTCTACTGCTGGACTGGACTGTACTACAGTCGAAAACAGAGTAATCAAAAAGTTGCAATACTTTAAAGGTGCTTTATGTACATTTTTAGACTCATTTAAAGATGAAAAAAACAATATTATGTATATAATTAAGAAACATGTTATGTTTATATAGCATTTCTCTGAAAAATAATGCTATTTCTAGTAATTCTACTCTGAAATGCAGGGGTGGAATTGCAGTACAATTTCAACCTCTAGCTGGATGATCCTGTCCACTTCCAATTGTCAGAAAACACAGCATACAATTCTATAGCCAGTAATTGTGCGATCTAAGGCGAAATGCCTTTTTTTCAGTAGGCTTACCCATTTTAACAGCGGGCTGTCAATCTTACACACTGCACCTTTAACAAAGTAACTAAAATACTTTTAGCTTGTTATGTATAACATGTTACATTTCCAAAGTAACCTTTCCAACACTTATAATAGTATTTATGATCATAATAATCAATCAATCAGTCACTTTTATTTATATAGCAATACAGATCTGTAATACAATACAGATTGTATCAAAGCACTGAACAGTAAACAATAGGAGAATACAATGATATGGATATATAATGACGAGATTGAACAATTTGTTATTAAATGCAGAAATTGAGAATTGAGAAACAGAATAAGAAAGAATCAAGACTAATATTAGCGTAGATGCCATTCTTTTTACAATATAACAAATACATTGTGTTTTATGAGGAGTGTTCCCAGTTCTGGCTGATCTAATTAATGCAACTAACTAATTTGAATAATAAAAGTGCATTAGAGTGTTACGTTTAGACTAGGTCTTTAATCTAGATTTAAACAGAGTGTGTCTGCTTCCCGAACAGTGTTAGGGAGATTGTTTCAGAGTTTGGGTGTTAGATAGGAAAAGGATCTGCCACCTGCAGTTGATTTTGACATTCTAGGTGTTATCAATCGACCAGAGAATAACTGAACTCCTCAACAGGTGTACTGCATACCACAATGCCATCTCAAATGTACTGCAAAAAAAACAACTACAGTTTTATTATTAATAATAATTATTATACTGTCTAAATATCTCTACAGTATCAGTCAGATGGCATATAATAATAATAATAATAATAATAATAATAATAATAATAATACCTAAAGCCCTCTCTAATGTAAGGCTGAAAAATATTTTCGTTTTAAATCTATTATTTTATTATTATTTTCTCTCTCATATTTGTAGATATTTCCAGTTATCATTATTTAGTAAATAAAAAAACATTTGTATGTGATTCAATTTCTCGCACGTGCAGTTTGGAAAGCAGACGCAGTGCTTTGCTTCGCTGCTGTAAAGGGAGAGCCGGAGAGCTGAGGATGCGGTTCCCTCGATGTCCTGTAGGGAGCAGCACCACACACTGTTCCACAGGTGCAGTGAAGTCCTATAGTCACAGTTAGACCGGACCACACTGCAGCACAATGCAGCAGCAGCAGGTGAAGCTACTCCCTCCCTTCCTCCCTCCGTCTCCCGCAAACCTCTGTTCAGCATCTCTTTCCCCGTCCTTTTCCCCCTCGCTTCCTCTATCATGTTATTTTCCTCTCTTCATACATCACGGCACCATCCCTTCTCTATCCTTTCCAGTCTTTCTCCATCTCCCTTTTTTGTTTCACCCTCTTTTATCCCGTCTCTCGCGTGTCTTTGTGACATGAACATGTACAGTAGCGCATGCTGTAGGTGGTGATGTCGTGCTCTGAACACGCTCAGCCTGCAGGATTCCCTTCGCTCACATTTAGCAGCTTAATGCACCAATATCAGCCATTTTAGTAATTGGGCTTTTTGGGTTGTTCTTTTATCTGGTGGTAGTTTGATTTCTGCTAGCCTCCGTACAACGCACATCGTATGAAACGGGGTGTCTTTATTTTATTTACTGTACCCCAGAGGTCCGCATGCGCACATGAATGAAGTACGCGAAAAGCATGGGGATGTTCACATGTTGTACTACAATAGATGAAAACGTGTCCATTAATCACTGCTGCGCAGTCCTCCACCCAATGTCTCGGACTAAAAAATACCAGCAGAGGCATCAGAGAATCACATTTGAAGCGTGAGACGTCTATTGAGAAAGCTGCCGGAGAAGCTAATTACTTATTCAGGGCTGTCATTGCTAATCAACACTTCTTTAAGACTGTCGTTGTGCCATTCATACCGCTGGCAGTGCAGGCACCGACGCTATCCATAAACACTGCATTACGGCTTCATTTAATTGGGTCCCGAACCGTCAGCCGAACGCAGAGATGTAGAGTGATTTGCCTGAATAGGATCTGATAAGAAACGCTTATGCGCAGGTGCGCTGCGCGCGAATGCTGGACTCGTTCCAGGAAGGAACTCTGTGAATATAAATGTAAAATCATGGAGCAGCGAGGCCTTAATGCAACATAGAAAACATTCTTCTTTGATGTGCTTTTTTCAGAGGCTTTTAACCAAAGCGACTCGCGTTGCATTCATTGTATTAACATTTTACATTATTTTAGTTCTGGCATAATATTGGGAATCCAACACACGACCTTGGCGTTGAATTGTATTTATTTATTAACTTTTTTTTTATTGTGGATGTAAGAGGGTGTTTGTGTTCGAGTTTTTGTTTTCCGTTTGTTTGTTATAAATGCTATATTATATTATGAATGACTTGTGATATTACCTTGATTTGTGTGGCCGGAGTGTGGTGGAGAGATCCCTCAGAAGCCCACATGATGCTGAATGCTGTCAGACGCACATCAGGATGTGGTAAATGAGCAGATGAGAGCTAAACGTGAGGTCATAAAGGTTAGTGGACTGGGGTGCAAAGCGATCACCCACACACAAATGCAAAGGCCAATTTCTGGGACCTGAAAGCGATAAACCTTGAGCACAAAATGACCCTGACCGCTTAACCTCATTCATCATAGATGACTCTGGTAAACTGTAATATCCCACATGTGATGAGAGTTCATATAACTCTAGGCACAGTGCGAACAATGAAAGCCAGATGAACTAGGGAGGATTTGATATGGTTCCTTTGGTGTGTTTCCCAAAGCACGATGTACTGATGTATTAAGTATTAAGTTCAGTCAACACAGTATATTTCGTTCTGTATAGTTAGGTATAGGTCATACAAAATGGCAACTAGTAAAATATCAAAACTTTAGCAAAAATCGTGTAAATTGGTCAAAGTTGTCCAGGGGGAAAGTAAAATTAAATAAAGCAACTGTAGGTGTTTTAAACATCGACGATAATAAGAAATGTGAAATAAGCAGCAACTCGGCATATTACAGCGATTTCTGAAGGATCATGCGACGCTGAAGACTGGAGTAGAGATGCTGAAATATCAGCTTTGCATCAGTAGAATACATTTCTAATGAAATAGAAAACAACTACATTACAATCTAATACTATTTCACATTATTTATGTTTTTGTCTCGCACGCATAAAAGACTTCAGCCAAATACATTCAAACTTTTACTTAAACCCAAATTTTCAATGGTAGTGTCAAGTGGTTTCAAGTTATCAAAGCTCATGGGATTTTGCGTAGTAGATAGTTCCTGCAACTCTGAATGACACTTTGCCAACTTGAGCAAGGCACTTTTTGAGCTCTCTTATCTTAAACTTCAGTTGCCGTTCACTTTATGGATAGCAGTTTTGTTCTGCAGAAAAAGGAACATGATATGACACTAGATTAAGCAAATGATGACTGAGTTTTAATGCGTCACTTTAACCTTTGTACCAGGCGTACATTTTCGACAAAAACATTGCTTTCCTGCACAGAACACAAGTTTTCAATTCTCTAATTGTCTCATTACGTATTGTATTGCTTCCTTTACAAATTTAACAAATGCTCCAGACTGTTTTGGCGTAGGAAGGCAGGCCTGTTTTTGGAGCTGTTAAATCGAAGGTACAAAGCCTCAGAGATATACTGTTGTATCTTAAGATTCCTTTACGTCTCCCAGCTCCGAGACCTCCGAGGTGTTGATCAGGTTCAGCCCTTACGGTGAATCTTTCTCTTTCCCTCCTCGGGGATAAAAGGTCTGTGTTCTTCACCTCCCAGGAGAGCGAGGGTCACATGTTGCGGCGGATCCAGAGCGAACCTGTCGCTCGGAATCAATGCGTGGCGCTCGGGAAAGAGCTCAGCGAGAAGCGGCGACAAAAAAAAAAAAATCCTCACAAAATCCGCACACAGCTTTTTCACTGCCAGCTCCTCTCTGAGCTCCCAGCTAAGACCCCGAGCAGACTTGATGCAAACATAGTCTGAAGGAGGCTGGTCGGAGAGAAAAGCTGAAGACCACTTTCCGTGCGCTAGTGTTTTGTTTTCAGATGATTTCGGCGGCGGTGTTGCGTGCATATTTGCGTTATGCAGATTCAGGGAATACAATGCATGCGCAACGTTCGAGAGTATGCGATTCATCATTAATGATTTGAAGTGTTTCAGCAGACGGGAGTCTTGATGATGCAATATTCATGATACGCACCATCTAGTCTAATAATAGGGCTCGACTATAAAGCTTAGTTTTATGTTTTGACCCCGATTCCGCATTGAATCAGCTCTCGCCTCGCACGAGAGCAAATAAACACGTTATCTCATCGCCGCCGGAACAGCAGCGTTTTTGATATATGCATTTCCGCATTTGCATTGATACCAGTGTATACATACCTAGCAAACATGTCAGATTCAACCACGCTCCTCTGTGCTGTGCTCTGTAGTAAAAAGAGTAGGCATTACTTCAAATGAAGCGGAAGAAATTTTTGATTTACAATTCGCAAAAATAATGAGCCGCCTGAGGGATGCACCTCTACAAAACAGAAAGAAAAGCCCTTTCCTTGCAGATGCGAAGCCTTTTTGCCTCGTGCATCACGAGGACAGTAACATTAATAAGAATCAAGGCAACAAAACAGCCAAAAAGTCACAAAGTTGATGCTTTACTCTTTTCTTTTTTTAATTTTTTATCTCTATTCTATTCCAAATAGAAGAAATTAATTTTTAATGCCCAGGGAGAGAGTGTACCCCAAATGCTCCCCAACTGAGGAGAAGACTTAAAATAAAACTTTAGAGCTATGCGGTGATGTGGTACGAGCAGCCTTTAGGACAATATTTATTTATTTCTTGATTTTCATGGAGTGTTTAGTTGCGTCTTATTTCTGTGCCCTTTTTTCTGTCCTTTTTTTTCTCTCTCTGAATTATCATTTGCCTTTGGGGCTGCTGCAGATGGTATTTTTTTTTCTTCCTCTTCAATGAATTAAGAGAATTAATTAGAGGATTTCAATGTGAATGTGGGAAAAGATGTTTTTATACTAATGTCTGTGCAAGCACATGTCTGATGGCAAGTCATTAACTGCCAATCTAAAAAAAATGCTGAAAATGTAGCTTTGTCTCGCTTTTATTACAAGTAAATTGGATTGTACATGTTTTTTTGAAGATGTTATTGATTTTTCTTTTTTGATATTATGATTGGATACACTGTTTCTTACCGTATTATTTTTCTTATTCGCTACTAGTTATTATTTCAATGTTGTGGTGCCCCCTCCCTTTAATTAATGTTGATTTATTTAACGTTTTGTTGTTTGGTATTGTTTATGGATGTAATGTTAATTTGTGTTTTGTTTTGCTTTCTTTGTTGTCATGTTATGATTGTGATACATTGAGGGTTGATCCTAATAAATACAATCAGATTCAAATTTAAGAAAAGTTAATGGTCATAGTTTGGGAGTGCTTTACAATATGTTTAATTCATTAACATTAATTCATGCTGTAGGTATATTTTATATCATTAAAAATACAAAAAATCAATAATGGACTTATTACACTATTAGTGGTAATTATTTGATTATTATTGTTTGTTCATAAATCACACCCTGCACTCTCAAAAATGATACATTTTCATGTTTCTACCTAAAGGGTCCATTATACCTAAACGTATATATTAGTACTTAAAGTATACATATTGTAAAGTATACATGTACATGTACCTTTTGAAAAGGTAAATGATTTTTGTACCTTTATTTCAGAGAGTGGGTAGTAAATTATTACAATATGAAATGAAATGTAAAAAAAAAGAATAACAGCTATTAATGATAAATGGTTGTAGAGTTTCAAATGCTGTAAAACTGTTCGTTTCATTATGATTCCATCTTTCTTGAATCCCAGAATTCCTGGGATGCTGTTTGACCTGGACATTTCCCAGTGCCTCCAAGGTGTAGAATTTGCTCTCTGGGACTGTCATACATCAACATGAATGTCTCTCATCGTCTCCCTCTACTCTTGTCCTCTCTCTCTCTCTCTCTCTCTCTCTCCTTCACCTCCGCTCCAGTGCGAGTCTGCTCAAGTATCCGCTCACAAGAATCCTAACAAGTGCTTTTGATTTTCTGCCAGTACTTTAGAGAGTTGTAAGTTCATCTCTTTGCCTACAAAGAAGACTCTTTGTCTGAGGGATTGTGAGAGGGATTTCAAGGATGTAAAAGGACATTTATTTTAAGAGGGTATTTGCCCTCTGACTAGTTACACCCTCAGTTTCAAGTGTTGTAGTTTAATGGCAGACCGACATCGGAACTGATATGCTATAAACACATTTAATGTAAAAAAAAATTCTAATTACGATTCCTTCCAGAACTATCACGAGGTACCACTTACATGTTTATACTATAGATATGTCACGAAGCGTGTATTGATATGAAGAGATACTTTAGTTTATCTAAAAAGTTCGTTATTCACCATCTTCGTCTTTCAAAACTGTATACTTTTTTATTTCTATTTAATAAAATATACTTTAGTTAATGCAGCCCACATGACTTGTAAGCCTACATTATATTCCACAAGTTCTAAAACAACGTGTGCATTTCAAGCAAACTTCCTAGTTCGGCAGTCAGGGCACTTTAAGGGGTGCCTCAATTGTGAAATCCTCCTGGTGAACTGATGTTCAATGCCTGAAAAATCCTGCAATGCACTGCAAAAGCTAGGGATGTTTAGCTAGCCACATTTCTGAAGCCTGAAACATAAACCACATGAGCCAACATTATAAAAAAGGATGATTTGAAAAGCCAGAAGACAGAAGACAGAAGACTTCACCAGTTAACTGGTTGCTATCTGGGACACATGGCTATAGTCTTCTTACTTAAAGTTATCGTATGCATTCTGAAAACTATAGAAAGTAATCATAAATCTAAACTACTTTCATCATTTTTGTTTATATTTTGGTCACTGTAACTATCATTGTGTATTATATCTTCAACTTCATATTATGTCAAAGCTTCAGTATATTTAAATCACTTTTAATTAGGAGAATATTCAATGACAAATTATCCTTGTTTCTGTCTAATATATTCTAGGTTTAAAGAAATGGGTTTGAGGTAATGAAAATGTAATGAAAAGCTAAAGAAATGCATTTGATTATTCAAGAATAAAGCTAATGTCTGCATCTCAAGCCAATGATATTACTTATTCAAAACAAAGGAAAGCAAATAGGTCATCGATCATTACGCATGAGAAAAGGCAGTTTAGCGATGTCTAAACACCAGTAAAGAAGATGAAAGACTTTACACTACTCACAAGCAATATCAAAACATTTCAAAAGCAAACACAGGTGCAATCGTTCAAAAGATAAAGAAACAAAACAGAAAGAAATCACTTTGTGCATCTCCTCATAAAAATACATTTTTAATTGGCTCACTGAAATGCATTTTACATAGTTTGAAAAGATGAAATGCCGTCGGCTCGCAAATAGTGCCATGTTTTCCAGGACAGCAAAGGTCACGAATAGTTGGCTCCATTTTCATTTGGGTTATTCATGAGGCTGTCAGCTTGAGACGTTTGCTCTCTCTAGATGGGCTATTCATAAGTAATTTGGGTGTCTGACTCTAAATAAAGGTGCAATGAGATTTTGCATGAATTACCTTCACATGTCTGTTACAAAGGCTAGGACAATTTCAGCTCCATCTCCTGCATTACAAGATAATCATTCAAATCTGCATCTAAAACATATATAATTTAATCCATCACTGCAACATGTAAAAGTCCTCAGCTGCTCCCGTGTCCGAAAGGAACCGCTATTATGGCGAAGGGCACTCAAGGTGGAGTCATAACCAAGGGTGCGCGGTAATACCATTATCTGTATCTCTATCTGTGTAAGTAAATCATTTGTATTAGTATACAACAGGACGTCAGTGTGAGTCTCAGTAGTAGTTCAGCAGTGTTTTGTATCAGCTGTTCACAAATGCTTAAAATTCCCATTTTGTTTTGTGTATATTGTTTCCTATTGCCAACTAAATCGCTGCTGGTGGTCTTCCATCTCTTCACACACACTACTGCTTTGACACGTGTTTTACACTACAACAGTAAAACTTTATGAACTGCAACTGTTTCATCTGATTATCACATTTAAGCATATCTATGGAACGAAAAACCAGCAAGTGGTGTTTCTAGACAGATATCTGTGTGTCAGAACACTGATGTTGTAAAGAAGCTCAGAACAGAAAACAGGTGTATCTGAGGTAAAAAATTATATAAACAAATACTTCTCGTCCCAACTAGTCAAACATAGTTTTCTGAACAGAGTTTCATGTTGAAATGTTAAGGCTTTGTGAGTTCCCAGCATGCATCGCAGCACGAATACGTTATGCGGCAACTGTTAAAGGATTATTGTTTTGCTGGCTTCATTTAAACTTTTTTTTGGTTGTTTTATCATTATTGTTAGTTATTTGTTGTACTTTAATGTAAAGAGCTAATCTTTTTTAAAGTTTGTTGGGTGTCACCGGTCTTGAGGTTAGTGTGTCTAGTTTTAAGGCCTAGACTGTGTTCAACCTGGATACCTTAGTCTTGTGAGGTGTCTTACTAACAAAAACAATGTTGTGTACCTAAACCTCCCAATCCATTAAAGCTTGTGATTAGAAAAGAACAAACAACAAAAAAAAACCCAACTTCCTCCAAAGAACAGAAAAAAATCAGTTACATCAATGTTCAAGATAATGAAGTGTGTGAGCTGATCGAAAAAGGCACATATGACTTTACTCTGTGACTTGGGTTGAGTGAACAAACTCAAAACTCAAAAAACATACATTTTATACATTTTACACTTATTTTGGGGGACACTCCCTGTTTCTCTAATTGTGTGCTTTTTTTTTTTTTTTTTTTAATTAAGACAGATAGAGGTACATCATTGCTCTACTCTTGTATTAGTCATGTAGCTCATCACTCTAATTATACAATATTTCATGACACATTTTGACAAACCAGTATGTTTGTACATGTTCCTGTGTTTAGGCTCTGTATGCTGTGCTGTGTTTGAACATCTCTTTGCGAAGAAGACAGATCAGGATTGATCGCTGACTCCTGAAATGTCGCCAGTGCTACAAAGTTTTAAAACAAAACCTAAACCCAAGAGCACAATGATAAGTTTCCACTGGGTCAGAGCCCATGAGAGAGAGAGAAGTGAAGGGACATATATGTTGGCCTGGTTGATTGCTGAGCTGTCTGTTTTAGGTTGGACTGTCAGGCTGTGGAGGCCTGTCCTGTCATCTTGCTCAGCCTGTCTTCATGCTTCATTAGCAGGGCCTGTCAGATGACACTCGTGGGTCTCGGCTAATCACTGTAATGGCCTGACATTCGCTGTCTGACCACCACCTAGTAGCTCTGCTGACCTAGAACACCCCCTCCACCTGCCTACCTGATAAACGTTACAATCCCGTGATCACTGACTGAACACTTTCATCATTTCTCTCTGTTTTTCATGGACTTGGTAAATATGGCACTCTATGGATTTAAACAACTGCTGTCAGTTAATTATGCATTTTAATTTTACTTAATTCATATTTTTCGTCTGACTTCACAGCATTCTTATATTGCGTCAGTAATAATAATAATAATTATTATTATTGTTGTTGTTGTTGTTATCATGATCATCATGTACAATTAATATTAATTTAACTTATAATTTACAATTAAAATGCCAAAAAAAAAGAACTCATATGTAATACATATGTACATATGTATATTCATATGTTGTTCTTCTTATTATTATTATTATGTAAAATTATTATATTCAATTTAACACAAATTTAACAAAATTAATTAACAAAATAAAAAAAACTATTTAAAAATTATTTGTTTGGGTATTTTGTTTTTATTATTATTATTATTATTATTATTATTATTATTATTATTAGTAGTAGTAGTAGTAGTATTACTCAGTACAATTTATTATTCTTGTTGATTTAAATAAATATTTAAATATTCCATAATTGCATTAAATTCTTTGAATAATTAATAAATAATAAGGATCGTAATAATAGCAATAATGATTATACTAATATATTTTGTTATTTTTATTACTACTTACTACTGCTCATATTAATAATAGTAATCATGCAATTTGTTAATTAATTATCAACAAATATGCATTCATCTCACTAAATTATGCATTCATCTTACAGCCCTAATTTATAAACACACTATATCTCTCAATTAAAAAAAAATTACCGTGACGCACAACACAATGTCTTTGTCAGCTCTTTATCTGTTTAATTAAACAGATCGCTAATATAGCGATTTGAGTTTGGTTCATGAGTTGATTTAGCAAAATGTCATTTTCCCAGAAGACCTTGCTGCTGACTGGAGACGGAGATGAAAAGTAGCGGAGACTAGCTGCTCTGCTGTCTCAGCACCTCGCCGATGAGCGGGCTCCGCCAGAGCCAAGTCCTGCTATATTTTATCGAACACAATATAATGACCAAAAGCAGCAGCAGTATTCGCTTAATCAATGCTTGCTCTCTTCTCCCAAAGGGCTTGTTAGCTGTAAAATGCTCTTCTCCGCTGTGGATGCGGTCCAGGGTCCGTGCTCTAATATCCGGGTGTCGCTGCAAGCTGGCCCCCACCGGACTGACCCGATAAATAATTGCCGCACTGAGCCACGGCCTATTTTTAGGTGTGTTTGTGTGTGGTAGCAGAGGATAATTCTTTGGTTTTAGGACCATACTGGCTAGAATTCGAGAGAGAGAGAGAGAGAGAGAGAGAGAGAGAGAGAGAGAGGGAGTGGAGGGGAAGGCAAGCTGATTGAGGTCCGCTTTGAACCATGAGCCATTATGAAGAAATCCTGTCATCATCACACCAAAGAGAAGAGAAGTGTGAGTAACTGTAGCAAAGACACCTTTGAGTATGATGGCTTTAAAGCACACTAAAGAGAATGCATTGCTTCTGTTCATCTTGGACCTTAAAATATAGGTGGGCAATCTGCCTGGTCTGCCTCATGTAGATCTCTGGAGATTTACGGCTCCATAAAGCGCCACTGTGGGGCTTTGCAATCTTTTAAATGACCTGACCATCAACAGTGGCTCTGTACTTAGCGTTCAGGGTGAGTGTTATAGATTTGCGGGCCCGGGATCATTCGTCGAATGGACAGAGCGCTCCCGTTATCTGAGGACGGTGAATTCTAGCCTTCCCACTTTGAAAATAATACATGAAATGACAGCGCTGTACCTTGGGTCGAAACTCTTAAACTTCTCTAAATGTCTCGAAAACTTTTGCCAGGGAAGCAAATGAACGTCTCCCCCCAAACCTGCTGATTCCAGCTTATTTCCAGCTCAAAGACTATGATACATGCTAGACCTTCTTTAAAGTTATTGTCATTCAATTTGTGTCTTGGATTGACAAGAACCAGATTCTGCGATTTTTATCCTCTGAAATATGAGAAGTTGGGGCTCAGAGGAATGTATTACTTTAAAAGGCTAGTTCACCAAAAATGAAATCGTTCTCATCATTTATTCGTTCTAAAGCCTTTCTTGGTGAACAATTCCTTTTAATCTCTTTTCTGCATTGCAACAAGCTAGTAGATTAGTCCAGTTAGCGAGTTTGAGAAATGCAATCTGCATTAAAGACTTAGTTTTTATAAGGTCTTAATCACAGGCACGCTGATTAATGACGCTCAGCATTTAGATGCATTTGGCAAGCGCAGCAAAATCTGCATTCTCATCTTCAACAGAACAGGCCTAAACACAGCTATTCATTAGCGTGCCATCATTTATTTAACTATCCTATTGGCAGATTAATGAATTGTTGGAACAAAGAGAATCAGCCACAATATTCAGGACGGCAGTAATATACACACACCGGCCTGCCAGACAGAAAAATGGTGATCATTCTCATTTTATAATCACTATAATTGCAAAGCTCTCATGCAGTTTCGATTAATGTAGTTATTTAAAAACAGTATTTAACATTCAAGCAGAGAAAAAGAGAGAGGGAATGAGAGGGATGTATTGAGCAATGTATACACCTAGCTATTCTGTTTAAAAAGAGGTTGGTTACATTTATTTTAAGGTGTTCTTGTTACTGTTCAATTGTTTTGAGTAATATTAAATAACTGCATGTATTTGCTATACGGTTAGGGTTAGGATTAGGATTAGGGTTTGGTTTAGAGTTGCTTGCATGCATAATTAATGGTTATTATAGTAAGTACGTGTAACATGTAACAAGGACCCCTTAATGAAATCAAGTGTTTTGTGAATTAAACAGATTTAATCATAAACCTCTTTTGCCTGTTGCCAAAACTATGTTGGATTATTTTGTATTTGCAGTGAATGTTTTGCTATTGTTAAAATAATAAAACAAACATTAAATGCTGTTAAATAACTATATTACACTAAATGTTAGTGTAACAGTCTGTATTTAAACATAGCATAACTTAATAGAATGCGAAACCTAACTTAACTTTTTCCATATAAAACTCATTGCATTTTTTTTACATTTTAAAAAGTTTGGATCAGGTTTGATTTTTCTGCATTTAGGCATCAGTAGCCTTTACTCTGAACCTAGACCTAACCCTAACTCATGTGTATGTACCCTTAAACTGCTTCTTTACTAGGTAATTAAGTAGACAGTAAGTGTAACTGGTATGAAAATGTACCTTTCATCATATGTATCTTACAGTGACTGGAGCCAGTGATTGTTTGCTCATTTCTACCCATTGAAAAATTTGAACTCACATTGAAAATCTTTAACTATTCTGAGGGCAAATCTGCATAGCTAAAATGTTTGTCCACCACGTTGTGTGCCACGCAAGGACATTTTTAAGTGATTGCAAAGATGTAATGTAGTGCGACCAAAGCTTTTTTAATTGATTTATTTGAAGTCATTTATTTATGATTAACCATTTTATTCCCATCTTGCATGCATCAGATTCTTAGAAATGTAACGCAATTAATACTTTTTTAAAGGACTGTCCTTGTAATGCACTTTTGGAATTAAAAAGCATCTGCTAAATGAAGAGTAATGCAAATAAATAAATCATATAAATGGCACAGTCATAAACAAGTCAAGCATTTTCCTGCAGCCGACAGAGAGCAAAGAACTTTCCATATATAGCCAGTGTCTTTAAAACATAGTCCTACCCATGGCATGTTCCTGATCTCAGAGCGCTTTAGCCACCCTTCATATTGACAGTGCAGTATTTGACCTTCAGCAGCTTACCCAGAAGGCCCATTATAGGGCTGAAGCGTGTCTGAAGGACACTATGAACAGGCAACCACATCTCCGCTCCCGGGTGTATGCCACACTTAATTATTCCCTCCGCACAGCATATGCTCCTGTCCTTTCAGCGCTGACCCAAACCAATTCTGATCACCAGGAAGTTGCCACCAAATTCCCAGTGCACTTTCATCATCTCATGTGACCTCGGTTCCTCCTCGCTAAGAACATGTCTGCCGACAGCTGCGCCAGAGCACAGACCACACTCCCAAATCACCTGCTCTCGTGTAATCATCCTGGCACTGGAATACTCCAGATGACAAAAATGACGAGAGGGAGGAAACAACGACGAGGGGGAACACAAATACAGCAAATAATCCTGAAAAATATATTTCTCTAAGATAAAAAAAAAAAGAATAAAAAAACACCTTTTTGTGCAGTAAATATAATGTGAGTCGCGTTATGCATTTGCAAAGGCATCATGCTCACATTTATGAATACATTTTATTTTCTTGTCACATTTATGATTACATTTTATTTATGGTATGTTCTCGTCCAGTTCTCGTTATTGACAACAATGGACTTTCACCTAATTACAGGTGTATTATTGGTTAGTATTAGGTTTTAGACAGGAGTAAGGATTTATAAGTAATAATAAACAGCCAATATGTTATTAATAGGCATGCTAATAAGCAGCTAGTTAATAGCGAGAATTGTTTTTTTACTTAAAATTGCTAGAAATGAGTATATGAAATAGTATAATCTCTCTCTCTCTCTCTTTTAAATGGAAAATAACTTTAACAATTGTTTTAGTGTTTGATTTAGAATTCACTTGTTTAAAAATATGTTCTGTACATATGCTTAATAAGGGACGGCACAAATTAAATTTTTGATTAAGATATGCCTAAGATGAAAGAAGTTCTCATTGCTTTTATTAATAACGCATATAATGCAAAGGGTGATGTGCAGCGAAGCAAACGTTATCTGTGCACATGGCTTGTCTCCTGACATGCCCTCAATAGAGGTTCAGTAATTATTCTTCCACTGTTAGTTAATATACAAAAGGCTCTATATTAACCTTCTTCTCAGGCTACAGTTGAGTGCGCACAATAAGGGGAAGTTTTTCCGTAACAGCATGTATCGTTTCAAAGTAATCAAATTAGGCTGACACAAGCTTTTGATGTCAAGCCTCTGTGTAATCTAGAATCATAAAGGATTAAAGCTAACTCAAAGCACTCGAAGCGAGGAATTCAAAGATGTGCTGTGATTGAATTGAATTTCTCGGTCCTGTACACCTGAGGGCCTGACCAGAGAATTCAAAATGGGGAACTTATAGCTGAGTTTATAGTCCAGTTATTGTTTGTCCTTGTGTTTAGAAGAATATTTAGTTCTGTGGATTGGTTAAATGTTTGTATGACTCTACTTGTCTTGTGCAGTGCTGGGTTTTTTCAGTTGCTTTTTTAGGTCATTAAAACAGTAGTTTGACTGCTTTGCTCAGAAGTAGTCATGCAGGTGCTTTTCACCTACTTTTTTTTTTAACGCTATAATTTTACATATTATTAATACACTGTTTTTTTTGCCTAGTACATATGCAAGTAGGCATATTCAGACGCAAATATCAAAAATAATAAAAAAAAGGTGAAAAAGTAAGTGGTTTTGACACTTTCATTTAAACAGTATTCAAAAATACTGTAATTTTGTTGTTTTAAATGTCTCCAAACCCCTTTACCAACTAACCTTAGAGAAACTGCATTCATCCTTGTCTGCAATCTGAATCCCATCAAGCTGTCTGGCTGAGACTCATTGGACTTTCATTGGACTTAAATCTCCGCTACTTTAACCTCTGACCTCATTTTCGTCTGCCTCCATGTTTCATCAATACTGTATCAAGGCCACAAATTACACACATGAGAGATCTCCACCTGAGCTTCCCGAAGCCTTCCGCTCCCCGCTGCACTGGCCTCCATGCATCAGCCCGTGACTGTGAGCGACTCTTTTGCCCCAGGCTCTGAAATCACAGTTCACTAGGCAGCATAAAGACAGACCAATGCCTTTGCACTCTCCCCCATTCGCTTCTTTGTTTTTGTTCGTTTGTTTTTCTTATAAGAGAAATCACCTGGGTAGGCTCTTTATAATATTTACTACTCTAATCTCATTGCACAAAAATGTAAAAGGTTTTCAAGTCTAATATGACAATCCATGCAAGTACTGTGGTAAGGATTGGTCTGTATGTCTTTAGTTCCAGCACAAAAAGTATTCTCTTTGCCTAATAAGATTATGGTTGAATTATTGAATGATTTCTTACTTGAACCTACCTTTAACTGCCTTGAACGTGTCAGTTGTGTTGCTGTCTATGTAGGGTCATAAAGCTCTCCATTTCATCAAAAATATCTTAAATTGTTTTCTGAAGATGAACAAAGGTCTTCCGAATTTGGAACAACATGAGGGTGAGTAATTAATAACCGTTTCATTTCTTTATATTAGGGATAGATTTCGAAAATTTAGTAGCATGTAAACATGGCAATATTATATCAGAGTTTAAAACACACAGCTCAAAGATTCACTGAGTTACAGATGGTGAAACATTTCACCTGTATTTTGTCCTGTGCCACTTTTGAGATTTCAGTCACAGCAGCATGGATTTGATTAAATCATCTCAGCCTCTCAGAGTGAAGAAAAAAAACAAACATCTGACATTCAGCAATTTAAGAAAGTCAATTTTGAAGTTCTTCAGATGATTGCTAAAAGCAATGCATTAGATTCAGCAATTTGACAAAGGAGTCAATGACAATTGTCAATGAGCGTGGATAGCGCTGATAGCTGTATTTTAACCACAGCAATGCGCTTGCATCTCTGAATACTGGTTACATAAAATCAGGTAATTATTCTGGACTACATTACTTTGAATGTAAAATGTATGCAATGCATTTGGAGAAGCAAATGATTTACATTTCAGATATTAAAATCTTTTGAGCTGTCCTAAATGTCAACATGTATTTTGCTGATTGGCTCAGACCATAAATCCCGCCGAGCCTGAGCTATGGATGTCAAAAGCAACCGCTGCACCACAGTGACATATAGACCAGCAAATCTTTTTTCTATTCAATGAGAACAGAAGGTCAAATGAGAGTCAAAGGTCAAACCTGTCTGTGATTCAGGAAGTATACTGAATATATATATATATATATATATATAGACCCACACACACAAGGAGAAAGACGTAAGCAAGCCAAGGCTTTTGTTGTTGTTTTAGTTTAATTTCTTGCCCCAGAACTTGCTTTGATCTGCACTCAAACTGATGAATATTTTAGCAGAGACTGGATGCTGTTTTTTTTTCTTAGATGAAACGGCTCCATCTGTTTGCCATTGTGTTGTTTAGGTAAAGTCATTAGCATTAGTGAGGTTTAGGTAAGGCCATGCAGTGTTTCAAAACATAGCACTGTAGATGGTAATAGGTCAATATTTCAGAAATGTTTCCAATTTTCTCTTTAAACGTGTGTTACCAAATGATCTGGCCTACATCAAAACATTGGTATTCTGTCGACTGAACTGTTGTGTTCTCAGTCTGGATGTGTGTTCAGGATACTAAGGGGCAAATGCTCTCCCGCTGTGTTGAGCCGGGTATTGATCAGCGAGTTTGGCATCTGCTGAAGAGGCCACTGTGCCTCTAGGCTGAGAACTCCCGTGGAGTCATCAGTCACAACAGAGGACACGACAGCAAACAGGACACAGTAAGCACCTAAACCCTCTGGAGATGAGTGTCTCGGCTGGGCTGAGAGGGAGAAAGCTTGGCACCCTGCATGTAACTCTTGAAGGTGAGTGAAGAAAGTGGAGGGTAGCAGGTAATAGACCGAGATAATGTAAAGCATGAGAATCGCCAATGTAGTAATTAACATCAAATTCAAATTAACTTTAGTATTAACCCACACTGTCTTTTCAATAATATTTATGGTATTCAAGGAGGAAATGTCTCAAGTTGCCACATATGGTATGCAGTTATGAATTAATGCAAGCCATTTCTCCAGCTGTCGTAGAATGGACTCCAGCTGTTCCGGGATGAACTACAAAGACATCAATTTAATCTTTACTTTTACTTGTACATTATATAATTTAATACTTTATTAAATAAACTTTGCTAGTGCTACACACATATTATGTGCGCAGAATGGTACAAAGTGTGCAATCTCTACTGTATATGAGTGTTTCTATAAGAAAGTGGGACGTCCTGGTTTGGTTGAGTTTGTGATGTTTGTTGTTTGTTGACCCTGAAACAACATTTAAAGCCAAAATGAAACCATGCTGACCATATCCCTACACCTAAACCCCTTTGAGTAATCCCTAAAATCTGAGGAAATTATAGATAAATAACACTGATATACAAGCACCAAACACATTTGTAAGACTAAACTTCACTAAAACTATAAACTAATTCCTTCAAATCTGATTAGTTATTACGATGTTGTTCCAGGGCCAACAAAGATGTTGATTAAGCCAACATGTCGCACTTGGTAAAACTCAGGTTCTTCAAGAAAGTGTAGACTATAAGAACTTTTTTCTATATGAAAGCGTAAACTCTAGAAGTGTGAACTATATAAGAATTCATGGTAACACTATGGTATAGGGACTAATTAACTATTAACTAGTAGCTTACTAGAATGTCTATGTCTACCTGTTGACCATGGTGATATTAACATCGCAGGAACGCTGAATTACACGGAGTGGAGCGCAGTTAAGGATCTTTTTGCTCCCATGGAAGCTATGTGTTGTCCTCAGCAGCCAGTGCACAACACATCAAACACAAGACTGTGACGCATTGTTTTTCAGCTCCCTCGCTGTTCTCCATCTCATGAGTGAGTTAGGCAGTCGTGATCCTGCCTCGCCAGTAGCACTAATGAGTTCTGAGTCCCTAGCTTGACCTAGTCTCAAGATTACAGTCAGCAGCTTTAGCCAAAGCCTTCACTCAACTTCTGCAGGCTGATTTTCCACAGTGTCGGCCCAGTCCTTCAGCTTTCCCTCAGAACCTTTAAAAGAGCGCTTGTTTTTATTGTCACAGCAGGACTCCGAATCGCTAGAAGTGTCTCCATTTGCAATGAGATCTTGAAAATAAAAAAGGAATTGAATTACTGCTGGTGGCTTAGTGGGGAGGTCTTTTTAAATGTATTATAGTGTTAGTGTGTAAACTGCAGATTACACAAACAGACTTTGAAGTTGGAATTTAGTTTTATTAACTATCAAATGTAACATCTCAGTGAAGCTAAGCACTTCAGTGAACAGCTTCCCCACTGGGTCAGTGTTTTGATTCTGAAGTATTTATAGTAGCCCTAAAACAAGCTAATGCAAAATTTTAGCAAGCTTATGCTTAAAGGATATAAATAAAGGTTAGCAAGTGTAACCTGCTGAGAAAAGACTAGTTTGTACCAACTTTCAATTTATGTTAATAGATTTTATGCTGGTATGTTATTGAGATAACTGCAATGTGCCCTATACTCCAGCATCTTGACCAATGTAGCTGAACGTTCTCAAAACATAGGCCCACTTTATAGTGCTTAATAATAATGTAATTTGAAAAACGCATGCATTGCATACATAGGGATATGTTTTTAATTTAGAAGCTCAAACAAGCTTTTCATTTAGTATGTCAGTTCCTTTGACTAAAAATTTATTTCATTTCACTCAGTGTAAAATGCACACAGTGAAAAAAAATTGGATTGAATATGTTTTATATGAAAGTACTTAATTCTACCTCAGAATTTAATTTAATCCAGCAATTTTGCTGTAATTATTCGTGAATTGTTGCTTATTTCTGCTTCTCTGAAAATATAAATGAAAAAGTGATTATGGCTTTTTTTAATTTTTAGTGATTATATTTAACAGACATCATTGATGAGAACTATGACTAAAATAAAATGTATGTAATTTATACAGTTATGTTGCTTAAGCTATTTTTTCCGTGGGGGACAGCCCGAGGACTGTAAACACACAAGACATCATCTCAAGGAGAACTGAGCCACTGCTCTTGGTTTGACCGTTTTAAAAAAGCATGTGCCTGCACAAAACTGAGAAGAATAACAATTAAGCAATTACCAGCAAAAAAAAAAAGTAAAAATCAGTATTTGGCACCACAATGCTGTTTGTTTGGAAGAGAGTTGATTGTACCTGTGCAGTGATGTGGGCAATTACCTGCTATTGTTTTGCCTTGTAATACTTTTTGTCTATCTCTAGCCAAATGTCTCTGGGCATTATGGCAGAGTGCAAAACGTGGGCCATTATGAGCGTGAGGGCTGGGTGCAGATCAAGGTCAGTCCATCAACAGCAGCAAGAGCATGCTGCTATAAAAATCAGAAAATAGACAATTTAAAAGCATTTTATCTAAATTTACATGCTGAGGTAACAGGGGAGCTTTGACGCACATTGTCAGACAACACGCTTGCCATGCAGTATTATAATTTATGAATGTCTCTCACTTGTTATTTTATCCCCTAACCCCTCCACGCATGTCAAAATGAAACAATGAAAGCAGACAGGCAGGGAGGAAGAGCAAAAATTGGTTAACAGCAAGGGGTCAAACTGTTATTGTATTAAAATTCTGTGATGACAGGGGCTCTGCAGGTCGACACATGGCGGATGACACCAGACCTAATGCCTGAAATGATGTGTTTTATGTAAGATTACAAGCCTAAAGGCTGAAACCGAAAATAGGGTTTGACAAGACGCAGCGCTCAGATTTATCAGCATTTAATTCATGGAGCAATGTCATAAGAAATCAAAAAAGACTCGACAGGTCCTTCAAATCACTTTGTTGACAGCTGGAACATTATGTCTCACTTCACAGTACACTCTAAATCTGAAAGACTCACGCCACACACGTTTACATGAGCCAAAGCACTTCCAGTTTTAAGGCAGTGTGTTCATCATCTTAAAGACAAAAACACAGTCCATTATGCATTAAATTTAATTAGTACATCAAACACTGTTTTTGTTCATTTTTCTCCAGGCAATACTGTCTGAATTGTTACATTAGAGCAAGAAGATATATTGGAAAAAACTCTGTGTTCAATGAAGTGACTGCTGAAATACAACATTAGTCAAATTAAAGACTAATGGAGGAAGCCAGACAGCTGGACTGTAAAAATGACTTCAGGCCATCACCTAACTGGCAAAATATGAAGATATTGATTTTAATCTATAAGATGCCCAGTACATATCAGGTTAATGGCAAGAACTTGATCATATCAGATGCAGAACACTGACATACCTGCACATGGTTGGAAACATCTGTAAAACACAATGCCCTTATTCTGCTTAAAATAAAATAGAATCATTTTCATAACTTTTGGTTCCGTTAGCAGAATGTTTTGAATGTTGAATGAGTTGGTTAGCAAAGCAAAAATGCAAAGGACAAATATAATGATACAAATATGATGAACAAATATGATGAACAAATATAATGATACAAATATGAAGAGCAAATACAATTCACTGAATGTAATAATGTTCAGCTTAATCGAAACCAACACCATGACCCGAATCATGAACAAATTATCACTTAACACTTGTGAAACAGCTAGTAGAATTTCTGAATGAATGACTCTTTATGAGCTAGTTCTTTTTATAGGAAACATGCTGATTTGCTGTGTCTCGTTCACTGAGGTTGTCTTATTTAAGATAAGTAACCATTGCAAAAGAAAGAAAAAATTACAAACGTGCAGCCTATGAATGTAGTTTGTCATTTTTCAGAATTAATTATACGCACAGTCTGATTCTTTTTAAATCAAATTGTTAGATTGGATATGCAATTACAACTTGTGAAGATCTTTGTAAGCACCTTTGCAAAGAATCGTGCCTGAAACCTCATCCCATTTGGCAACCGATCGCTGAGGCATTAAATGCAATAAGAGATGTATTTGTTTATTCCAAATATTTATTCCTCAGAAGTACTAAAAGAATCATTAATTGCACCGTTAATGAACTAGAATCATTAAGAGGAATCATTAAATTCCCCTCGATTCGCATCCCTAGAGTTCACTGGAATTAAGAGGCCTAGCCAAACCCGTTAATTACAAAGCTGGTTTCCAATTAATTTTCACGACCAGAACCTCAGCAAAATATAATGTGACACGACTTGCTGAAAAGTCTAAAAATAGCACATCAGAAGGCAGACAACTTCTGTCTTTTTTTTTTTTTACCCAAAATAATTTGCACTATGAATCATCCGCTCGGCTCTCGGTGACGTCGCGTGCCATGCAGCGTAAGCATACTCTTTCAAGCAGAGAGACAGAAAGTGGTGGAGAGGGAGAAATAGAGAGAGTAAGAATTTGACGGAGTGATCCGAAGACGCTTCTGCCTGACTGGATGCACATCCATGCGGCCCGCCTGCTTCCCTGCGCCAGCTGCACTTCCCTAATGCTCATCACTTATGGAGCAGCTCTTATCTTCCAATTACAATATTAGAAGGTTGAAGGAGTGTTTGTTTTGCGCTTGCCGCATTTCAGATGAGCTGGGTTTCTCGCAGGCTGTAAGATGCAGCATCAAAGACTATGTTCTGGATTATGCAGAGACACCCATGGGCCTTTCTTTCAGCCCATGTTTGTGTGTAAGTCAGTCAAACACAGACACGTGAAGCCTTGTTTTTTTTCAGCACGATTAAGTACCGGGAGCTTCTGCCCATCGTTCATTTTTTGTCAAACACAAAGTGTCTCAACCCTTTTTTTAAATAGTTTCATTGTTTAATCAGTGCTTTCTGCATTGTTTGTCAGAAAGTTTAAAGCAAGGTTATGCTCTATAATTGAACTGACAGTGCCTTGTTTATTTCAAGGTGATTTGAATTGAAGGATCAGGATGAAGAAAGTATAACTAAAATGTAAAAAACTAATATGAATTGTCAATTTTAAACAGAAAAACAAACTAAAGTATAGGCACACATTCTGTGACTTATTTACATTGTGTGAAGTGTCTTTTGTAAACTGTGCACATTTTGGGCCTTTTTTAGAACACAAAAGGGGTTCTATCTACAGAAGTCTATGGACGAATAAAAAAAGTTAAGGTTCTATTTTTAGATATTGAGCTTATTTCATTCCAAGCAGTGAGATGTTAAATGTTGGCTTGACAAAAATCCTTGCTGCCAAACAGACAGGTTGTTAGTTAATTAACATTCTACAATAATCAGAAATGTTTATAGATCAAATCAGCAAATTACTGATGATTACTAAAGGATCATGTGACACTGAAGACTGGAATACTGGTTGCTGAAAAATAAGATTCTATAAAATATTCAAATTAAATTACAAAATATTCTGAATATATTAAAATAGAAAATAGTTATTTAGGAATATTAAAATGTTAGATTATAACATTTTACTGTATAATCGATCAAATGACCCTAAACTTCTGGAGTGATTTAGACTAAACTATGAACTTTGCTCCACCCTGGTTTGGAGATACAAATGGATTCAGGTGGGCCTGAAGCATACAAAACACTGACACAACAGTGCAATTTATAAACACACTGTGTGCGGATAAACTTTGACAGAAGGTTTATATGTTCACGCTTACATGGCTGGAATATTAATATCTTGACAGACTCCGCCATGACAGAAGTGACTTATCACATGTTCCAGCTGCCTTGAACTAACAAACCGCTGTGCATGAACCCAGTGAGCTCAGTGATCTTTGAAACGATGAAACCGACCTCAGGCCTCACTTCTCACGCATGACTCTTGCTCACATAATTCTCTCTTGTAGCCTCCTAAACCCTGAAAGACCGTCTCACAGCACACAGCCTGTCCCAGGTAAAGAGCGCCAAGGTCCAGCCCCTCAACCCGTGCCTGATGGATTGAGAAGTCCTCATCTTCTGATCTGCCCTGCAAATAGTTTCAAGCCTTTTTCTGGAGAGACTGACAGATGATGCTTCCTGAGGAAGAGGAGGGGGAAAAAGAATATGTTACCATCTCAATTTCCCCTCCTTTTCATTGTGATTGATTTTCCTTAGACGAATGGTGACAGGTAGATGAAGTTATATCCCTTTCTCCTCGTCCTACTCTCCGTTGCCCTCCAGAGATTCAATCAAATTCTTAAGCTCCAGTATTTATGCTTCTTCTCTCCCTTTGAATTCACACATAAGTGGGAGCTTCTACGGCGGTCAAAGTGAACCGATAACAGACATGAATTCTGATGCCACTATCATTACTGTAGTCAAACACTGAAAATTAGCATAATGTGCCTTTCAAGTGTTAATATTTTGTTTAATTGTCTCAGAATTCCGCTGGGGTTTTCTTTAACTTTGGGTGCTTTTAAATTTCCATCGGTTGATTTTTATTAAAACAAACATATTTCATATAAAAAAATTGTGTGCCTGTTTATTTCAAGGTCACATCTTTGTTATTTCTCTTTGTGGATAATGTTTTATGATTTTAACTATATCCTGGATGTAGACTTTCTTAAAATATGAAAATCAACAAAGGTGGGGCAGAAATAGGAAAATGCTGTAATGTTTCTTTACAGTAACAGCAGACTGCAGCTGTTTTTCATTCCACATCAGAGCAGTCATGCGGAATCAGTCCTCTTATGCTTTGAACGCTGTGTGTCCGCCATTTAACTGTCCTATCGCCTGATGCCACACAAAACATACAGTCAGGCAGTTTTTTGTTCTTAGATTTTGAGATAGTTCACCCCAAAAAGGAAAATTCTGTCATCATTTACTCACCTTTGTTTAAAAACCGTATTTTATCAGCACAGGCCATCCAAGTTTGTAGTGAATGGGTGCCATCAGAACAAGAGCCCAAATGTCTGATAAAACATCACAACAACTCACAAGACTCAAGTAAGTCAATTAATTAATATTATTTGAAGCGATAAGTTGTATGTTTTTAAAAAAAAAAAAACAAATCCATCAAGACAAGCTCTTTATAAATGATCTTACTTTCTCTCCAGTAATCAGTAATGCTTCTTTTCTCTAAACAAATATGTAGGTGGATATTGATGAGAGGACAAAAGTGACTCCTTTTCACTGAAGTTTTATCATGAATTATAGACTTTTTTTGACTGAAATTATGGTTTGGAAGTTAAATGCTTTAATGATGCATTTGTTCATTACAAACATGCTGCTTTTCTCTCCACAAGTTATTAATTGATAGATTGAGTCATGTGGATCACTGTGAGGTTTTTTAAATCGGGCTGTTTTAGATCTTCATTCTGACGGCATTCAAATTTCAATTAATGAAGTGTAATTTCTCCATAATTACTTGAAGGGTATCACGGATTTGCAATATATAATATGCTGGGAAAAACTGATGTTTTGAACGCCAGCATCACACACATATCCAGGTCTCATATGTATGGGTTTTAGATTCTAATGGCGTTCGATGGAGGAGGTCGCTCTCGAGGGGAAGCGCTACTGGGAATCCACCGTCGTGGACCACTGATCGCAATTTCACTGAGGAGGACCCCACCCATCAGAGGACTCTTATTGTTTGTCTGATGTACAGTATTTGGCTGTGTGGCAAATGCCAAATGCAGCTGGGTTTGTACTTTGGTCTGAAACTATTTCTGAAGATTAATATAAAGTAAGAGTTATCTGTTGACCATGTTGTGTTAGAAGGCCTGTAATGTCAGCGTGCTAATTCTCTTGCAGACTCTGGAGACTTCGGGTGTATATCTTTAACCCCTGTCTGTTGTGTCGTGGCTATGTGCTAACAGAGCAGAACGTAGCTTTGTGCTCTGTGCCCACGTCTATGCTTTAGGTGTTTAAGTTTATGGCTACAGTGTTTTCTTACCAAAGTCATTCATGAAATTCAGGTATTTATACGTAAGAGTATGCAATTCAAAAGATAAGAAAAGCTGTGGAGAAAAAAAAAACTGCTGCATTTACTGGGGAAAAAGCCAATGGCACCTAGTTTAATAAGATCTGCAATGCCACAGCTTTTGGAAAGACTGTATGCAAAGTAGATCATTTAGATATAATTTAGATATTCAGAGCAAAAAGTCTCACTTTAGTGTGAGATACAGAGATCCATTTACATATATAACTGAGTTTAATCTGCTCTCTGCAATTATATTAGATTCAGATCTGCAGGGTTTGTTTTATTACTTCAACAGTTTTACTCTGTGTTATATTCTCAGCTTAGTTTATTATTGAACGATACAGGTTATGAATATAACCATGGTTCCTTGAGGGAATGAGAACTGGCGCCCAGAGACGCCATGGGAACGCCTCTTCCGCGTGGAACACGCCCGAATCTGCTATAGAGTCTGTCCATGCAAGGTGCAAACGTCAGGCGCAGCAATCAGAAAGTGATAAAACATGAACGGCAAAGCCGGGCGTCAGCTTCTTAGTCATGAAGACTGTGCCGGCAGGGATGCCGGAATTATGAGCAGAAATGCAGTTCTTCGCTCCTCAAGGAACCATGGTTATATTCATAAACTGGTTTAATGTTCCTTTCTGGGAACTCGAATCGCGTCCGAGATGCTATGGAATGATGCCTCACGCCGCCAGAGTTCCAAATCCCTGCCCTGTGTCTATGTCTCAACATAAAACACTATTAGGACAAGAGGATTGGCTTCCTCTGGGCTAAGTACCAATGTCCCATCCACAGAAACAGGGACCAGAGGACTCATAGAAATCGAGATTGTTCTCAATCCACTGTAACTGGACGGTCTGCTTCAAAGCAGGCTGACACAAAACAATTGGTCCTTCTCCACAAGTCTGCCTCGTGAATGTATGTGTCCAGTGCTCTGCACAGGACACACAATAGTTCAGCTTTTCCTGCTCAGAGGTCCTGAAAGGGAGGAGGATGAAAAGCCTGTAGCATGATGGGGCATGGTGTGGTGGTAGTAGGGACCTTCGCTGTGTAACAACTCTGCTTAAAAGGTGATAGAAATGCTTTTTACTCAGACTCGTGCAAATAAAAATAAGGGGCCACTGAAAGGGCCTCAAGGTCTCCTTACTCATTAGAGGCATGATCAACAATAATAACGAAATCATAACAGTGAGATGACAATCAGAAAATCTATGTCTACGGCCTGGGGAAAGGGGGTCTGCCCAGAGCCCCCTAGCACCACTGCCAGGTCCCACATGGTGACAGAGGATCGTGACTGGTGGTCTCAACTTCAGTGAGGAAGTGTATTACTAAGGGGTGTTTTATTATTAGTCCTGCCATATTGAATGTAGTGTAAGTGGTAGATAAATCTACAAATGCACCTTCAATGTGGAGCAGGATAACCTCGCAGAGAATCTAGCCTGCAGTAGAACCTCAAGAACTGTACTAACTTGTAGTTAACAGGTCTTGCTGGTTTAATCTTGCAACATGAGGTGAAAAGTTTCGAATTAGGAATACACTCTCATTGAGGGGAGCTCTGGATGGAGAATGGTCTCTACCACCTGGCTGGGAGATCAGAAGCTAAGAGCTGTGCTCCTCTCAGGGGCAAAACCCACAGCTTCCATTAACCCGGCAGGGACGCAGAATGGCACCCCGGGCTGTGAGGAGACCCTCCTG